>NW_012106919.1:3491122-3492768 GCF_000951045.1 Mandrillus leucophaeus | reverse complement strand
GCCCGCCTTGGCCTCCCAAAGTGCTAGGATTACAGGTGTGAACCACCACGCTGGGCCATACCACAGTTTCTTATCCACTCATTGATTGAAGGGCATTTGGGCTGGTTTTGTATTTTTGCAATTGCAAATTGTGCTGCTATAAACATGCGTGTGCAAGTATCTTTTTTGTATAATGACTTCTTTTCCACTGGATAGATACCCAGTAGTGGAATTGCTGGATCAAATGGTAGATCTACTTCTTTAAGGAATCTTCACACTGTTTTCCATAGTGGTTGTACTAGCTGACATTCTCACCAGCAGTGTAAAAGTGTTCCCTTTTCACCACATCCCCACCAACATCTATTATTTTTTGAATATGGCTATTCTCGCAGATGTAAGGTGATATCTCATTGTGGTTTTGACTTGCATTTCCCTGATCATTAGTGATGATGGGCATTTTTTCATGTTTGTTGGCCATTTGTGTATCTTCTTTTGAGAATTGTCTATTCATGTCCTTAGCACATTTTTTGAAGGGATTTTTTTCTTGTTAATTTGTTTGAGCCAGCTGATTTTTATATTTTTTGTAGAGATGAAGTTTCCTCTTGTTGCCTAGGTTGGCCTCAAACCCCTGGGCTCAAGCAATCTGCCTGCCTCACCTCCCAAAGTGCTGGGATTATAGGTGTGAATCATTGCATCGGCCAATTTACTTATTTTGTTTGTTGTCTATCCCTCCCTCACCTCATCCCCTCCAGCAGAGATTTTTGACTGTTTTGATCACCACTGTGTTCCCAGTGCCTAGAATCATGCATCACATAGTAGGTGCTCAAAAACATTTGTTCCCACATCGACTGCTGTGCCTGAGCAGGCAAGGTAGGAACAAAAGGAATGACAGAGTTGGCTGAAGGCTATATTATTCTGTTCAGCAGTTCTCCACTTACACAGAGAACAAAGAGCATCAATCAAAGTGAACCACAGTGTCTGGGAGGCAGTGAGAATTCCAGAACATAGAATACAAGCAGCAAGAGAGAAAACGCAAGAGATGAGAGAATGAAAGGGAAGCCGGAAGAAGCAATATCTGAGGGCAGGTGCTGCCACAGTGAACAAAGCTGCCCTTTTGATGCCTGTTGGGCTAGTGCATTTAGCCCCCTGGCTACCCTCCCTGTGGCTGAATGTGATCAGTCCTTGGAGTTACCCCATAGGATAAGTGGGTGTTTTTGGTATTAGAGCAGCTCATGCCACTTTGAACTGGCCCCTGTGCTCTGTGCTATGCGCTGTATCATCTAAGTCCTCTTCCTCGCAATTTCACATGGAAAAATCAGCTCTTACTCTTTGAGAAATAATTCAGGGGGAGAGAAGAAAAACAAAGCATCTTCCACTGGAGTTAGGGAGTAAAGCTTTAGATTCTTAATCTTTGGTCTTTGGGGTTTATTGTTGTTTGAGACAGAGTTTCACTCTGTCGCCCAGGCTGGAGTGCAGTGGCCTGATCTCAACTCACTGCAACCTCTGCCTCCTGGGTTCAAGTGATCCTCACACCTTAGCTTCCCAAGTAGCTGGGACCAGAGGCACTCAGCACCACACCTGGCTAGTTTTTTATTTTTTGTAAAGATAGGGTCTCACCATGTTGCCCAGGCTGGTCTTGAATTCCTGGACTCAAGCAATCCTTCCAC
>NW_012106919.1:3485667-3486087 GCF_000951045.1 Mandrillus leucophaeus | reverse complement strand
TTTTTTTTTTTTTACATATATAGCATTTTAATTTTTTAATTTTAATTTTTATTATTTTTATTTATTTTAATAGGTCTTTGGGGAACAGGTGGTGTTTGGTTACATAATTAAGCTCTTTAGCTGTGATTTGTGAGATTTTGGTGCACCCATTATCCAAGCAGTATACACTGTACCCAATTTGTAGTCTTTTATCCCTCACCTCCTTCTCACCCTTTCCCCCAAGTCCCTAAAGTCTATTGTATCATTCTTATACCTCTGCATCCTCATAGCTTAGCTCCCACTTATGAGTGAGAACATGGGACGTTTGGTTTTCCATTCCTGAGTTACTTCACTTAGAATATTGCTCTCCAATTCCATCGCAGATTACTGCGAATCTCATTCCTTTTTATGAGTGAATAGTATTCCATGGTGTGTATGTAT
>NW_012106919.1:3476832-3482822 GCF_000951045.1 Mandrillus leucophaeus | reverse complement strand
GTTTCCCTATCCCACAGCATCTGTTTCCGGGAAGACTGCTGCCAGCCTATGGAGTGTGTAAATTCAAAAGGATACTTTTGTGTGGACACAGCTTCACCAGCACTTGGCTTGGTGGGAGCTGTTGCCTTTGTGCAAAGAAAAGGCATTCCTTCCTGCAGGACTGGAGTTCAGCCCCACTTGCCTTCTTGGCTGGGCACCTTTGCACAGCGTATAAACTCATGTCCTTACAGAGTGGCCTTCTATTCAAGTTCTTTCTTGTCACCATCTGTAAACATGAAATACCTACAGAGTAAAACCCTAAAACCAGCTGGGGCCAAAGGTGGGTGTTGAATTGGGTTGTGCCAGAAGTTCTAGGATGTATTTCTAGATTTCCAAAGCGAGAAGATGAGATTCACTCCTGAAGTAATTCTTGCTACAAAAAGGAGCCAGTTCCCAGCCCAGCCCACCAGCAGAGGCAACTGAGCAGAGGCAAGCAGATGCTGATGATGGAGCAGATCAGCACATTCCAAGTAGAGAAAGGAGCCATTTTTGGGTTATAAGTAACGGACAGCAGGCATTTTGCAGAACACCTTGGACGAGGCAGCCTCCCTAGACAGCAACTGATGTGGCCTTTGTTATTTAAAAATCTGAACTTTGAGAAATTACAGATGTAGAGATTGAGAATTCTCTGCAATTAGTAACAAGATCCTTGATACAAAAAAAATCCATATGAACCCAGACCAATATGAGTCAAGAATTAGGAAGAATGGAAAATACAGGTCAGCTAGACTTGGGTAACATAAAATCAACAGACCCATCAATTCCTTAGTTTGGAAGGCGTGGAGGTCAATATCAGAATTCAGCAGCAATTTTCCGAGTTAACAGTACAGTGGATTTTAGCCAGTCCTCATTACATAATGTGAGACTCAGTCATTCTCAATTAACCTTTGCCTTATCTTTATTAAAGTCTAAATTAAAGAACAATTCTCAGTATTTTCATAAATGGAATCTGACTGGGAAAAGGGCCCCACCTAACTACTGCTGACAGGATCCCAGTGTCCAGAGTGGGCAGGGCAAATCTCACAGCCTCCCTTAGGGAATGCCGCCTCTGGCAGCCTTCTCCCAGGCCAGAGGGCTGCACATGAACGTGACACTATGCGTGGCTGCTGGCCAAGCTGGCTTTCTTGGAGCAATCTGTGTGACAGAGTTTCCACCAAGTTGTCTTTGTGTGTACCTCATGGCATCGATAATCCAGCACATCCCTTCTTGTATCTTGCAGCTTGCCTTGGGCAATCCCTGAGAGCCCCATTGCTGCTACTGAACCAGCTCCCCATGCAGGTTCATCTTTACTTTGTCTCACCCCTCTAGTGCCCATGGCAGTTGGGGTGGGAGGAAGGCAAGGACTAATAAGATTTAAGTAAAAGCTATTTTAATTCTAAGAAGGGAGAAGGCAGAACAAATTGCAGCATGTTTTTTTTTTTTCTAGTGGTAAAATTTGTCTTTGACTGTTTTCTCACCTCTTTTCACTGCCTTACCCATACTTCCTCTAGTCCACCAGTAACAACAGTCTCTTTTACTTCCATCGCCATGAACTTCCCTTTGACTACCCAAGATCCCTGGCTTTAGCCCATTTATCTTCATAAGATTCCATGCCTCCAAATTATATCTCATCTTCCTTCCATTTTCTTATGGTAGGTGTGGGGAAAGCAATCTGATTAAATCCAAAACCCTCACCATTGAGACTGGGGAGATTTTGTTTGAATAAGCCGTAAGTTCTCTCTCTGTCTCTACCAGCAACATGAAGAGCTTTTGTGACTACTGTGGCACCATTTTTATACTCAGTACAATGTTGGCTATGGAATCTCTGCATTATTTTCTTTTTTGTGTATTATTGAAAATAATCATTTTTTAAGACTGTAATTTCAGCTTGCTGCTCACTCCCTCTCCTCTTCCTCTGCCCTCTTCCTACTTCTGCTGTTCCTTTTTTGAAAGAAATTACTCCAAGGAGACTTTTCTTTTGCCATTTATTCTATGAGAGAGGGGTTTTGAGTCGGGGAGAGAGACAGGTGAAAGAAAGCAGCCATTTGTCATTACACTGGGTATAACCATGGGAGATTTTTTTCTTGCGTGTCCAAGAAAAAAAGCCTGGAAAAAGGCTTGATCATTACTGATTTAAAGGAGGACTTCTGCCCACAAATACCTCCTCAATACCACTTGCAATTTCACCAAGTAACTTTTGACTTCTGGACATTCCCAGAATTAGGTTCTGGGACTAGTTACTGCCTCTCTGTTTTCTCCTTTTTTTTTTTTCTTTCATCTTAAATGACAATAATTCAGCTCTAGTTTTCTGGCCCTTTCTTTTTTTTTTTTTTCTTTTTTTTTTACATTTTAAAAATTTGTGGTAAAAAATGCATAACATAAAATTTCCAATCTTAACCATTTTAAGTGTACTATTGCGCAGTGAATCTCTAGAGATTTTTCATCTTGCAAAACTGAAACTCTACAATCATGGAATGATGCTAATAATTCCTCTTTCCTCACCACCCTCGGTCCCACCCTCTAGCAACCACCATTCTACTGGCTGTTCCTAAGAGTTTAATTATTTGAGATACCTCATATAAGTTGAATGATATCGTATTTTTCTTTCTATAGCTGGATTATTTCACTTGATATAATGTCCTCAAGGTTCATTCACATTGGAGCATGTGTCAGAATTTCCTTCCTTTTCCAGGTTGAGTAGTATTTCATTGTATACATGCACCACATTTCTTTATTCTCCCATCGATGGACATGTGGGTTGCTTCTACCTCTTGGCTATTGTAAATATGCTGCAATGAATTTGGGTGTCCAGTTAAAATATCCAGAAGGTAAAAAGAACTGAGGATAAAGCTCCACTTTGCCACAATGGAAGTAAAAAATCAGCTGCCTACTCTGTCACTCACTTAGGAAGCTACTTGCTAGTATGAAAGTTATTTTGCATAAAATTATCTATTAACTCAAAAAGCTTTCAGCTCTATTTAAAGCTTCACTTTAAAGTTTGACTTTGTTTTTAGTCCTTCAGAAGTTTTTATTGTCTGAAAGTATTTTGAAATGTCTCCATTCATCTGAGGTTTCTAGAATACCTTATTCTTGAACAAGGGTATCCTATAATTCACACTAATATGTGAGTGACTGTTGAACACGCTGCCTACCCTGCATTAGCTTTTAAAAACCAATTTATTTTTTACTTGGTGGAATTGGAAGTAGGTACTGAGGAGGTATTTGTGAGCAGAAGTCCTGCCTTAAATCAATAATACCCAGCCCTTTTTCCAGGTGGGAACACAAAAAAGAAAATCTTCCATGGCTATGCCCAGGGTAATGACAAATGCCTGCTTGCTTTAACTTTACCTCCCTCTCCCACTCAAAAAAGTACACAAAAGAATATAAGTGAACACAGTGTGTGTTGTTATAGGGATAACCTTGAATTTTCTCTTGCTTATTTTTATAACAAGATAAATCATTTGCAAACTCCAGTATTTTAACTATTAACAAAACAAATTACTTGCAACACACCTCACAGATGATTCACCATGCCACTGTGAGCACGCTGTGGTTGAGAACATTTGTCTTAAATGGTGGCATTCAGCCTATTCCACATACTGGTGTATCTAGCCTTGGAAGAGGCAATGAGAGGTGTGATTATGGTTCCCCAACTCCTTCCTTCCAACTGGGGAAGGCAGAAGAAGAGGAACAGAGCAGATCGGCAAGCTCCTTTGAGGATCCAAGGGTCTCGAATGCGTTGTCAGGCTCCCTGCAACTTCAGTTATTTTGAGAACCCTAAATGACAAGCCCAAGTATTCAGAGTTGGAGTCATGGGGCTCTTGGGGATGCTGAGACAGTGGAGCTAGCAGAGTGCTGTGGTGAAAACATGCACTTTTGTGTTGGACAAATGTGGCTTCAAGCCCAAGCTCTGTGACTTCCTAGTTTTGGAAGCCTTGGTGAGTTATTTAACCCATCTGATCCTCCATTTTCTCATCTGTATCATAGGCTTAAAGACATTTTATTTGAGGAAATCTGATGCTTCATCTTGTGGCATCCCTTCTCTACAACTTTTCCTGTAGGTAACCCATTCCTTGGGGTTCAAATGGAGCTGACCCCCACTTCATTCTCCCAGTAACGGGGGAAGCATGTGACCCAGGTACATCCAATCAGAGTATTTCATCCCCCGACCACCAAGGCTGATTCAGGAAGGAGCATATGACCCCAATGGGTCAGTCAGTTCTTACTGGTGGGGTTATTGAGAAAGACAGATTCTTTTCTGATAGAGCTGCTAAAATAGGAGCATAGGAGTCAGGGGGTGCAGTTAGCTATCTATTACATGAAACAGGGTGTCCAAAGAAGGGAGCCAGGCAGAAATAAGCAGAGGTTAATACAGAAAGAAAGAGCCCTAATAAAGTCATTTGATGTCCTGGTTCTTGCCATGTCTGAAAGCAGATACATTTCTGGATTTCCCAGCTTTCTGAGCCAATAAATCCCCCCTCCCTTTTTAAAAAGAGTTTCAGTTCCTGACATTTGTCACCTAAAGTCTTGACTAGCATACTCCCTC
Organism: Mandrillus leucophaeus; assembly: GCF_000951045.1. Lineage (NCBI taxonomy): Eukaryota > Metazoa > Chordata > Mammalia > Primates > Cercopithecidae > Mandrillus > Mandrillus leucophaeus. The sequence continues at coordinate 3,478,258 of NW_012106919.1, read as the reverse complement.
AAGGTTGTTGGGAGAATAATGCCAGGAAAGGGATTTAAGGTTGAGTCATTGTTTTTCCTTTTCCTTTCCTTAGGCCAGGTTTGGGGAGGCTGGGCGTCAGGCCTCCACACTAAAGTCGGTAGAAGTCAGAAAGCTTCTCCTTCTGGGTGCTGGGCTGGGAGAGATGGAAAGGCAAAGCCACAGACTCTTTCCCCATCTCCCCTTGCTCCATCAATGTGCATTTCACCCCAGAAACACTTGTTCTGGAGGGCAAAGTACCACTAAGTATAGCTGTTTGAATATACAGGGTTAATTTACTTGCAAGTGTTACTTGATTTTTACATTAAACTCTGCTTATGGAACTATAGAATATTAGAGCTGGAGGTACCCTATAAGAGGAACTGTCTAGATTGAACCCTTCAGTTTCACCCCCTTATGGACAAAAGGAGCATTGGGTGAATAACCTACTCCAGGTCCTACAGCCAACTCGCCAAGGTAGGTCTGTATCTAGTCTCCTGATTTCCAGTTCACTTCACCATTCAGCTTCATGGTCAGACTTTGTATTTTTGGCTTAGTCATCTGTCTCACCCTAAGAAAAACCAGAGAAAATCTGGCCAAAATACTTAATCCCCTCCCTTCCTTCCTTCCTTCTTTCTTTCCTTCCTTCCTTCCTTCCTTCCTAAGCATCTCTCCCATTGTCTAGGCACAGCTTATGAAAATCTCACAATTAGAGATTGTTTCCTTGCTCTTTTCCCTCCTTCTTATACTTTGGGGGAAGGGATAAAAGATTAAGACACTTAGTAAGAATAGGTTTATTAGACATCTTCCCTGAAGATGCCTGAAAGGGAGGTGAGAGGAATGATTCCAAAGAAGGAGAAGGGCAGAGGCAGAGAGGGCTCACAGAAGGCACCCGTTGTCAACTTTGCCCCTTGGACAGGCAGAAATCCAGGCACCACCTGTCCGACATGCTCTGGGACTCAAGCACTGGTTGAACCTCTAGCTGTGGCTACTCTACTCTAGCTGGGGAGCTCCTCTGTTCCGCAGTGGAATGCCAGTCATCACACCGGAGTGCCTCTCTGAAAGGACTACACCCTCAAAACAAGCTGGGACTCTTCTAAGCCTTGCATCCAGCCTTCTCCTCCCTCTCACAGAACACCTATATGGCACTGCAACCCCTAGATGTGCTTTACTCACAGGCCAGGCAGAGTGCTGCCCTGTCCATCTCCTGGGTGTTCTGAGCACATGGCCAAGTCCCCACCTGCTGCACGGTGGAGTCTCCCTCCCCTCCCTCTCCTCCAATCTCTCCCTCTCCTCTCTTCTCTGTCCCTTTCTCCCATGGTTCTCTGGCTCAATCTCTTTCTGCTCCTCTTACCTCCCTGACTTTTTCCCTCTTCTTCTTGGTTTCTCCCTCACTCCTTTTCTTTCCCCTTTTCATTCTTTCTCCCTC
>NW_012106919.1:3431201-3472047 GCF_000951045.1 Mandrillus leucophaeus | reverse complement strand
TTTTTTTTTTTACATTTTAAAAATTTGTGGTAAAAAATGCATAACATAAAATTTCCAATCTTAACCATTTTAAGTGTACTATTGCGCAGTGAATCTCTAGAGATTTTTCATCTTGCAAAACTGAAACTCTACAATCATGGAATGATGCTAATAATTCCTCTTTCCTCACCACCCTCGGTCCCACCCTCTAGCAACCACCATTCTACTGGCTGTTCCTAAGAGTTTAATTATTTGAGATACCTCATATAAGTTGAATGATATCGTATTTTTCTTTCTATAGCTGGATTATTTCACTTGATATAATGTCCTCAAGGTTCATTCACATTGGAGCATGTGTGAGAATTTCCTTCCTTTTCCAGGTTGAGTAGTATTTCATTGTATACATGCACCACATTTCTTTATTCTCCCATCGATGGACATGTGGGTTGCTTCTACCTCTTGGCTATTGTAAATATGCTGCAATGAATTTGGGTGTCCAGTTAAAATATCCAGAAGGTAAAAAGAACTGAGGATAAAGCTCCACTTTGCCACAATGGAAGTAAAAAATCAGCTGCCTACTCTGTCACTCACTTAGGAAGCTACTTGCTAGTATGAAAGTTATTTTGCATAAAATTATCTATTAACTCAAAAAGCTTTCAGCTCTATTTAAAGCTTCACTTTAAAGTTTGACTTTGTTTTTAGTCCTTCAGAAGTTTTTATTGTCTGAAAGTATTTTGAAATGTCTCCATTCATCTAAGGTTTCTAGAATACCTTATTCTTGAACAAGGGTATCCTATAATTCACACTAATATGTGAGTGACTGTTGAACACGCTGCCTACCCTGCATTAGCTTTTAAAAACCAATTTATTTTTTACTTGGTGGAATTGGAAGTAGGTACTGAGGAGGTATTTGTGAGCAGAAGTCCTGCCTTAAATCAATAATACCCAGCCCTTTTTCCAGGTGGGAACACAAAAAAGAAAATCTTCCATGGCTATGCCCAGGGTAATGACAAATGCCTGCTTGCTTTAACTTTACCTCCCTCTCCCACTCAAAAAAGTACACAAAAGAATATAAGTGAACGCAGTGTGTGTTGTTATAGGGATAACCTTGAATTTTCTCTTGCTTATTTTTATAACAAGATAAATCATTTGCAAACTCCAGTATTTTAACTATTAACAAAACAAATTACTTGCAACACACCTCACAGATGATTCACCATGCCACTGTGAGCACGCTGTGGTTGAGAACATTTGTCTTAAATGGTGGCATTCAGCCTATTCCACATACTGGTGTATCTAGCCTTGGAAGAGGCAATGAGAGGTGTGATTATGGTTCCCCAACTCCTTCCTTCCAACTGGGGAAGGCAGAAGAAGAGGAACAGAGCAGATCGGCAAGCTCCTTTGAGGATCCAAGGGTCTCGAATGCGTTGTCAGGCTCCCTGCAACTTCAGTTATTTTGAGAACCCTAAATGACAAGCCCAAGTATTCAGAGTTGGAGTCATGGGGCTCTTGGGGATGCTGAGACAGTGGAGCTAGCAGAGTGCTGTGGTGAAAACATGCACTTTTGTGTTGGACAAATGTGGCTTCAAGCCCAAGCTCTGTGACTTCCTAGTTTTGGAAGCCTTGGTGAGTTATTTAACCCATCTGATCCTCCATTTTCTCATCTGTATCATAGGCTTAAAGACATTTTATTTGAGGAAATCTGATGCTTCATCTTGTGGCATCCCTTCTCTACAACTTTTCCTGTAGGTAACCCATTCCTTGGGGTTCAAATGGAGCTGACCCCCACTTCATTCTCCCAGTAACGGGGGAAGCATGTGACCCAGGTACATCCAATCAGAGTATTTCATCCCCCGACCACCAAGGCTGATTCAGGAAGGAGCATATGACCCCAATGGGTCAGTCAGTTCTTACTGGTGGGGTTATTGAGAAAGACAGATTCTTTTCTGATAGAGCTGCTAAAATAGGAGCATAGGAGTCAGGGGGTGCAGTTAGCTATCTATTACATGAAACAGGGTGTCCAAAGAAGGGAGCCAGGCAGAAATAAGCAGAGGTTAATACAGAAAGAAAGAGCCCTAATAAAGTCATTTGATGTCCTGGTTCTTGCCATGTCTGAAAGCAGATACATTTCTGGATTTCCCAGCTTTCTGAGCCAATAAATCCCCCCTCCCTTTTTAAAAAGAGTTTCAGTTCCTGACATTTGTCACCTAAAGTCTTGACTAGCATACTCCCTCAAGGTTGTTGGGAGAATAATGCCAGTAAAGGGATTTAAGGTTGAGTCATTGTTTTTCCTTTTCCTTTCCTTAGGCCAGGTTTGGGGAGGCTGGGCGTCAGGCCTCCACACTAAAGTCGGTAGAAGTCAGAAAGCTTCTCCTTCTGGGTGCTGGGCTGGGAGAGATGGAAAGGCAAAGCCACAGACTCTTTCCCCATCTCCCCTTGCTCCATCAATGTGCATTTCACCCCAGAAACACTTGTTCTGGAGGGCAAAGTACCACTAAGTATAGCTGTTTGAATATACAGGGTTAATTTACTTGCAAGTGTTACTTGATTTTTACATTAAACTCTGCTTATGGAACTATAGAATATTAGAGCTGGAGGTACCCTATAAGAGGAAATGTCTAGATTGAACCCTTCAGTTTCACCCCCTTATGGACAAAAGGAGCATTGGGTGAATAACCTACTCCAGGTCCTACAGCCAACTCGCCAAGGTAGGTCTGTATCTAGTCTCCTGATTTCCAGTTCACTTCACCATTCAGCTTCATGGTCAGACTTTGTATTTTTGGCTTAGTCATCTGTCTCACCCTAAGAAAAACCAGAGAAAATCTGGCCAAAATACTTAATCCCCTCCCTTCCTTCCTTCCTTCTTTCTTTCCTTCCTTCCTTCCTTCCTTCCTAAGCATCTCTCCCATTGTCTAGGCACAGCTTATGAAAATCTCACAATTAGAGATTGTTTCCTTGCTCTTTTCCCTCCTTCTTATACTTTGGGGGAAGGGATAAAAGATTAAGACACTTAGTAAGAATAGGTTTATTAGACATCTTCCCTGAAGATGCCTGAAAGGGAGGTGAGATGAATGATTCCAAAGAAGGAGAAGGGCAGAGGCAGAGAGGGCTCACAGAAGGCACCCGTTGTCAACTTTGCCCCTTGGACAGGCAGAAATCCAGGCACCACCTGTCCGACATGCTCTGGGACTCAAGCACTGGTTGAACCTCTAGCTGTGGCTACTCTACTCTAGCTGGGGAGCTCCTCTGTTCCGCAGTGGAATGCCAGTCATCACACCGGAGTGAGCTCTCTGAAAGGACTGCACCCTCAAAACAAGCTGGGACTCTTCTAAGCCTTGCATCCAGCCTTCTCCTCCCTCTCACAGAACACCTATATGGCACTGCAACCCCTAGATGTGCTTTACTCACAGGCCAGGCAGAGTGCTGCCCTGTCCATCTCCTGGGTGTTCTGAGCACATGGCCAAGTCCCCACTTGCTGCACGGTGGAGTCTCCCTCCCCTCCCTCTCCTCCAATCTCTCCCTCTCCTCTCTTCTCTGTCCCTTTCTCCCATGGTTCTCTGGCTCAATCTCTTTCTGCTCCTCTTACCTCCCTGACTTTTTCCCTCTTCTTCTTGGTTTCTCCCTCACTCCTTTTCTTTCCCCTTTTCATTCTTTCTCCCTCTCCTACTCTCCCCTCCTCTCTACCCCTCTTGCCTCTTGTCCTGCTTACCTGGTCTAGTTGGCCCCATTATTCCTGAGAGGTTAAGTCACAGACGTGGAGGCCAATGTTCTAAAGTTAGAATTCCCAAAAGGTGATCTAATGACCAAAATTCCAATAATTGCTAATATAGGTTTCATGTGTTTAAAAAGTTAACAAATCATGAATTATCAAATGTAATGGATAAGAATTGAAACTCAAACTTGGATGTATAAGAACTGTCATATTGCCTTACTTTCTTAAAGTCAAATTGACTGAACCTGAACCTCCAACCCACTGGACTAATGGAAAATTCACCCTCAGCTGTCACTGAGAGTTCCTCTGATCCTGCCCTCCCCCTCCAGGGATATGACAATGTACTGAGGTATGATACACAGTGGGACCCTCTGGGCTCAGGATAGAGTGGCGTCAACAATGGTCTCCTGGTCTAGGCCTGTGTGGCTGTGTGAAGGGGAATGGTTCTGCTGAGCTTGTGCCAGGCTTGGGTTTGGGGAACTTTGCTGAGGCCAGAGTCTCAGTACTTGGAGCCCAGCTTCTTCACATGCCCCATCAGGTCCTGACAGCTCCACAGGGGCCCTTTCTGGTGCCAGCTTCTCCCAGAACTCCCCAACCTCTTCTCCCTTTTCATCTTGGAGAATTTCTAACTCCTCTGTCTGCTTTTGCCTTCCAACCCCACTCTCTACCAGGCAAAAGGGCTTGCCTATTTACTACCCCTCTAGGAGGCAGTAAATACAGGAACCAATCAAAGACAGGAAGAGTGTATCAAAAAGTGACTACATAGATCTACAAAACAAATCTCTCAATCAAGAGGGTACCAAAAAAGGGCTGGAACCTTTCTCAGAGAGAAAACATTGGGGAACAAAACCTACAGTGGGAACAAAATGCAAAATATAATCTCAATAAATTGCCCAGTCATTATCAGAGCTTCTGTGCATTGTAAACCTCCAGGAGGGAGACAGAAAATAAAGTCTCTCTTGTGTGTATATGACCTGGGAACCACCTCTCTGACCAGCATCTCAAGGATTTGTTCTATAGAACATACCTTGGGAAATTCTGCATTAGAAGATGGCTGTTAATGGTTCCTAGCTCTGGCCTTTGCCTCTCAGTGTGGACCAGTGTGTGACATTATCTAGATGACACTTGGAAGGAGAGAGAGATGCTGGAGTGTAGTGATGAGGACATGGGCTGAGGGTTCAAATCTGGCTGTGCCACTTCTACACTGTGATCTCAGGCAACTTAGCTTCTCTGAAGTTGAGTTTTCCCATCTACAAAATGGGGTTAGTAATAATACCTACTTAATAGGATTGTGTGAAAGTTATACAAGGTTATGTATAGGAAGCATCCAGAACAGTTTTGGAATGTAGTAGATAGTCAAAAGTTGTAGTTACAGGTGCCCTTGTAATCACTGTTATCAGTCAGTCTGAATCTGAGGGGCTTGTGAACATTGTTGTGGCCCATCAAAGTGGGCTTCAGAGACGTTTATTTGGCAGGGTCGAGGAGTGTGAATAGGGCACAGAACCTGGAAGCTGGGAGACAAGTTATTTGGAGGAAGGATGAGAGAGGAGGGGAGTGACATCTTTTCCCTGCAGAGCTCCTCAGTGTGGTGCTTTTCCACAATTTAAAGTACTCTGTTAAAATAAATCAAAAAAGTAATCCCATTTACAATAGCCACAAATAAAATTAAATAACTAGGAATTAACCAAAGAAGTGAAAGATCTCTATAATAAAAGCTATAAAACACTCATGAAAGAAATTGAAGAGAACACACAAAAAAACGAAAATACAGTGCATGTTCATGGATTGGAGGAATCAATATTGTTAAAATGTCCACAACACTCAAAGCAATCTACAAATTCAATGCAATCTCTATTAAAATCCCAATGACATTCTTCACAGAAATAGAAAAAACAATCCTAAAATTCATATTGGACCACAAAAGACCCGAATAGCTGAAGCTAGCCTGAGCAAAAAGAACAAAACTGGAGGAATCACATTACCTGACTTCAAATTATGCTACAGAGCTATAGTAACCAAAACAGCATGGTACTGGCATAAAAACAGACACATAGACCAATAGAACAGAAAAGAGAACCCAGAAACAAATCCACACACCTACAGTAAACTTATTTTCAACAAAGTTACCAAGAACATACATTGGGAGAAAAGACAGTCTCTTCAATAAATAGTGCTGGGAAAACTGGATATCCACATGCAGAAGAATGAAATTAGATTACTATCTCTCACCATATACAAAAATAAAATCAAAATGGGCTAAAGACTTAAGTCTAACACCTCAAACTATGAAACTACTACAAGAAAACACTGGTGAAACTCTTAAGGACATTGATATGGGCAAAAATTTCTTGAGTACTACCCAACAAGGACAAGCAACCAAAGCAAAAATGGACAACTGGGATCACATCAAGTTAAAAAGCTTCTGCACAGCAAAGGAAGCACTCAACAAAGTGAAGAGACAAAACCCCACAGAATGAGAGAAAATATGTGCAAACTACCCATCTGATACGGTTTAGCTCTGTGTCCCCACACAAATCTCATCTTGAATGGTAATTCCCATGTGGTAAGGGAGGGAGGTGATTTGATCATGGAGCAGGTGTTCCCCCATGCTGTTCTCATGATAGTGAGTGAGTTCTCATGAGATCTGATGGTTTTATAATGTGGTTTTCCCTGCTCTTGCTTGCTATCTCTCACCTGCCACCATGTAAGAGGTGCCTGCTTCCCCTTCTGCCATGATTGTAGGTTTCCTGCAGCCTCCTCAGCCATCCAGAACTGTGAGTCAATTAAACCTCTTTCCTTTACAAAATTACCCAATCTCAGGGAAGTCCTTTATAGCAATGTGAAAATGGGCTAATACACCATCTAATAAGGGATTAATAACCAGAATATATATGGAGCTCAAACAACTCTATAGGGAAAACTTCTAATTATCCAATTAAAAAATGGGCAAAAGACTGGAATAGACATTTCTCAAAAGAAGACATACACATGGCAAACAGGCATATGAAAAGGTACTCAGCATCATTGATCATCAGAGAAATGCAAATCAAAACTACAATGGATATCATCTCATTCCGTTTACATGACTTTTATCCAAAAATCAGGCAATTACAAATGTTGGCAAGGATGTAGAGAAAAGGAAACTTTCGTACATGGTTGGTGAAAATGTAAATTAGTACAACCACCATGGAGAACAGTTTGGAGGTTACTCAGAAAAATGAAAATTGAGCTGTTAGATGATCCAGCAATCCCATTCCTGAAAGCAAATCAGTATATTGAGGAGATATCTGCACCCCTACGTTTGTTGCAGCATTGTTCACAATAGCTAAGACTTGGAAGGAACCTAAGTGTCCATCGACAGATGAATGAAGAAAATGTGATATTTATACACAATGGAGTACTAGTCAGCCATAAAAAAAAAATGGAACCTGTCATTTGCAACAACATGGATGGAACTGGAGGTCATTATGTTAAGTGAAATAATCCAGGCACAGAAAGAAAACATCACATTTTCTCACTTAGTTGTGGGATCTAAAACTCAAAACAATTGAACTCATGGAGTAGGTGGGTGGTTCTCAGAGGGTGGGAAGGGTAGTGGGGGCTGGCAAGGAGGTGAGGATGGTTAACGGGTATAAAAAATGTTAAAAATAATGAATAAGACCTAATATTTGATAGCACAACAGGGTGACTATAGTTGATAATAATTTAATTGAAAATAACTAAACGGATACAATTGAATTGTTTGTAACACCAAGAATAAATGCTTGGGGGGGATGGATACCCAATTTTCCATGATGTGATGATTATACATTGCATGCCTGTACCAAAATGTCTCATGTATCCCATAAATATATATACCTACTATGTATCCACAAAAATTAAAAAATAATAATAGTATGTTAACAAGGCTGCTCATAAGACTGATTAAACAGAATAAAAATAGGTCTTGGAGTGAATGCAAGACCCTGACACACCGACCCATGAACTTTTACCTTGTGTTAAAACATGATTTCTCTGCTGTGGAAGGCCACTGAGAGGTTTAGGTGAGGATTTTTAAGGATCTGAACCAGAAAAATTGGGGGAACAGAGAGAGGTATCTCCAACATCATGGAATTAGAGCCTTGCCATCACCTTGCCCTGCCCACTGGCCTGCACTGCTTCTCTTCATCCAAGGAGGATTCAACCCAGCTTGGTTTCCTCCAGCTGGGCCATGCCAGCTGCTCCTGGTGGCAGGAATTGGACTGAGACATGGTTCAAGGCTGGCAATGGGTAGGAATGGGGATCTTATTTATTTCAGTATCCCTCACACTTATCATGGACTTTTTTCCTCCCTATGAGGACTTGGTAGGTCCATGCTGAACGGACAGGCACGAACCCCTGCTTCGTCATGTCTCTCGCTCCCCCGGCTGCAAGGCTGACAGACAAGGCTGGGACAGATGTGGGCAGCTCTCACAGCACAGCTCCCACTGTCTCCTCCAACCCCTCCACAGTTGGCTAGGGAGCCTGAGAAAGGCAAGAACGCCGAACCAAAGTGAAATGGCTGCTCTTGTCCTCTTCCCACTCTTTCTCCACCCACACTGTCTCTGTCCCCTTGGTTTCTTTGCAGCTCAGATGAGTGGCAGTAGAAAGAGGATCTTGCTTCCTACATGAAACCATTTTCACAGACACAGCTGGTGCTGTGCTTTGCCCCCTCCTAATGTTGCTCCAGGAGCAAAGTGATTTCAGCTGTGGTATTAGAAACACGCTGTCGAGTAGTAACAGCACATTATTCTTGAGCATGTGCAGAGGTACAAGTGGCAGTTGTGAGCTGAGACGTCTTATTTGTATAGAATTGAGGTTTGTGACAGCTTCCTCCCTCCATCACTCTTCATTCACCTTTGACGTGTAGAGCTATGTGGGGCTGTCTTCAACAGCTTGGCCACTGTGACAGGCTCTATAAGACATAGGGTACTGCAGGGTGGGAATGGTGTCTTGGAATCATCAAATCATGGACCCACAAGTCTATGATTTGATGAGGCTTTGGGTATGGGTCTACCCTGGAGATGCCTTTTATGGCGTGGCCCTGAAACCCAAAAGCAGAGAAACTCAGGAAAGGCATGGCATGCACAGCACCAGGGCAAGGAGAATCCAGGGTTTCTGACTCCCACCTGAGTGCTTCCCTCCACCACCACCACTAGAATTTCTTCCCAGCACCTGTTGTAGTCTAGAATCTTTTCACCTGAAATCTGTCTGTGGGAGGGATAGAGCCCAGTGAGTCAGCTTTTCCTGGGGCTGGGCTGCAATGAGTTTCCAGGAATCCAGGTCCAGAGGACTGGCCTGCTCTGAAGCATCTTGCATGCAGCCTGTCCATGGGGCCTCACTTACTGGCTGGCAGGTCCCCTTCTGTCTATTAACCCTACTCCCTCCTCACCTTTCCTCCAGCTCCCTCCCCTCCTCTCTGCCTTCAAGAAAGCACAGGGCTCCACTCCTAATGGGCAGGACCGGGGCCCTGCCTCAAAAAGCAACCACTCTTAGAGCTGGGGGAGGGAGCCCCAGAGATGATCCAGTCCAGTGATCTGGGAGGACACTGAGGCCCAGGGAGACCAGTCTCAAAGCCACACAGCTAGGGAGCATCCAGGCTGAAATCAGAACCCAGGACTACTGACTCAAGTCTTAGAGGCCTTCCCTCGCTACCCCACAGCTTCATGGAGAAGACAGGGCATACTCTAAGCAGGGTTCCTCAGAGCAGGGCCTATGGACCAGTTAGCTTCAGAATCCTCTGGGAAACTGTTTAGAATTCAGGTTTCTAAGGTCAATTTCAGACCAACTCAATAGGAATCGGTGAGGTGGGGGGTCCAGGAAACCGCTTCTTATCCACCACTTTCTTGGAGAACCATTGGGGCATATGTCACAAGTAGTGGTGTGTGGTGTTGCAAATAATTGGTTACTAATAATACTTAAAGCATCCAATTTGGGGAGTGATTTACTTTTTGAATAGAACAGATATAATAGCCTGGCTGTCCCGCACTTGAATAATGATTAGCTTGTTTGACCAGCAAAGAAAGTGAAGGAGCTACAGCTAACTCTCAGGGAACAGCACATACCCCAAAGTCTGACTTTTCAGTGCACCTGCAAATGTGTCTTACAAGTGCCCTGATGCTTTATTTGTGTTTAGGCCTCCCTTAAGCGAATATTTAGTGAGAGAGACTTGAGTACACCAGCTTTGGAGACGGGCAAATCTGGGTTTGGATCCAAGCTCTACCATTCGCAAGCTGTTGATCAAATCTCTTAACTTCTGTCAGTTTCAGTTTCCTTATGTAAACTGGAAAGAATAGATCTTACCCCTTAGGTTTCTATGAAGGTTAAATTAAAACATCCTATTGTATGTGTTTTGGAAAAAATTAGTGTGTAGACGTCCACAGCTCTCCTGTGGCCTGCAACAGGGCATTTGGGCCTTGTTTTCCCCCTTTCCTCTCTGAGGAGAAAGAACCCACATGGCTGGATTCCGGAAAAGAAGAACTGCATTCCCATGGGTCTGTGTTAACACAGTGCTTACTCCTCAGTAAGAGCTCAATAAACGGAAGTGACAACGTTATTCTCAGCCACTGCAATCTTGACCACCTCTCACCTTCCCACAGCAGCCTTCAGTGACATGGCTGAAGCTGGGGTCCTCTCTGCCCACCCCCGACCTTCCATCACAGAAGATTCCCCCCAGTCCTGAATCCACTTTAGTGAGAACACAGGTAGGGCAGGGTGTCAGGTGGAGGCCGGCTTCGGAATAGATGAGACACAACACCCCTGGCCCTCGAGAAGCTTATTTGCCAGGGGAGAAGGGCTGCTAGGCCCAAACACTCATGCATCATTACTTTAATGCAGTTCCACTTCACTCACTGGCACGTTGCCTGCTCTTCTCTGGTATGGATGGCAAAGAGATAGCAATTCCAGCAGCATGTTTGTGGATTCCAGTGGGTTGGCAAATTTGATTCCCACAAATATTTCTCTTCACATTCCTGCCCCTGCAACCTCATCTTACTCCAGAAGTGTGGCTACCTCCCGATCTAAGCCACTTAATGGACAGCTCTTTGGCAGTTCCAAGGTATCGATATAGGCGAGTGTTCACTGATAATGACTCATAGGGAGAAACAAATTTTCCTAATCACTGCACGTGGGCCTGGTTAAGGCCTGTAGCGTCTGTGATATATCTAGAGAACACAAGCCGGGCTGGGGGCCTTTCTCAGTGTGTCAACTCCTCATAAATAATAAGTGGAGGCCTAGTGGGGGCCACTGCCTTTATTAACCTGCTCCCTGATGTCACTCATGGCACAATAAAGAAACATATTCCAAACTAAGAAATTGAAATAATGAGAGATCTAAATTTGAGATCGATATTCCTCAAAGCACTTGGGAAGAGAGAGGCAACAATGGCCCTATGATTGGACCAAGAGATTGGGGAGTGCCTTAGTCATATGTGAGCCCCCAGGTTTGGTTTCTGATTGCAGACCTCGGAGAGAAGCCTTTTAAATAACAGATGCCCCTTCTACTCCCCGTATCTTGCAGACAGTGCCTTTGACTCCTATCTGCAGCCCTCCCTCCACCTGTCAGCAAAGGATCTCATTAGCACTGGCTTTCAAGACCCACATCAAAGATGACTCTAGCTGCAATTTGTAGGAATCAGGTTGCCTTTAATTATCCGTGCCCTCAGGGTGGGTCCTTGGGACGTGGACAATTTTTTAAACTGCAGTTTATCTAGAAATGGCTGGATGACTACAGAAGACCTGTGAAAATATTAAAAACAGTTTTGGTGATGGAAGTAGTGTTGGGATGAGGTTAAAGAAGGGTTGGATTTCTAATCAGTCTTAGCTTATTTTTTTTTAATCCCTTGGATGTACAGAGACTCATAAGTAGGGGCAACTCAGATATGCATCTGGTAACGGCAGGTAGTTGGATTTGGATTCACATCTTGCAGAACTGACTTGTGCATTTAACAGGAGAGAAGGCCACCCTACTTCCAAGCAGTAAAAAACCTTCACGCGGGGCTTAGATTAAGTTGTACTCCTTTTTTTTTTTTTTTTTGAGATGGAGTCTCATTCTATCGCCCAGGCTGGAGTGCAGTGGCGTGATCTCTGCTCACTGCAACCTCCACCTCCTGGGTTCAAGCAATGCGGTGGTTCAAGCCTGTAAGTTGTACATTTTTGTTGACATTTCCTCCTCCAAGAACTGACTACATGGCTAACCCGGCCCAGCCTGCCCCTGCTGTGTCTGGAGGAAGAGTTTGGGACACATTCCAGAGGAGCCAAAGCCCCCATCGCCTTACCCCCACACCTTTTCTAGTAACATGTCACAAATGCCCCCTGGAGAACTCGCCCTTCTGTCCTCAGCAGCCTCCACCAGATTAAAACTTCACAGACTCCAGGGAGCTTCCCTTCTGGTCCCCTAAGCCTTTGAAGTCTGGGTTAGGTACCTTTCCTTGGTGTTTCCTTAGCACACTGAGTTCACTTTTAATGGTTTTATTTAATAAACACTTGCACTGCATAACACTTGCTAAGCACTTTTAGAAATGTTTGCTCATTGAATCTTCATAACAAACAATGAGGTAATTGCTATTATTATGCCTTTTATAGATGAGAAAACAAAGGCACAGAGAAGCAGGCAACTTGTCCAAGGTCACACAGCTTGTAAGTAGCAGGGCCAGAATTCCAACCCACCAATCTTGTCATAGATTCTGAGCTCTTAACCACTATGCCATACCTTATCTACCATAGCACCTAATGTTTTATGAAATAATGCATTTATAAATTTTTCTCCCTCACAACCCTATGAGTTCTGTGAGGGCTGGATTCAGTACCAAGTGCACAGTAGATGCTCCAAACCTTCTGGGAATAACATGCCCCATGTGAAGTCCTACCCCGAGTCAGGAAGGAGCACACACCAGCCAGTCATTTTCCCTTGGCACCAAAAAGGGAGCTGTTGTGGATTGAACTGTACCTCCCCAAAATTCATGTGTTGGAATTCCAAGCCCTAATACCTTAGAATGTGTCCTTACTTGCAGACAAGGCTTTTATAAAACTAATAAAGTTAACTGAGATCATGATTGTGAGCCCTAATCAAATATGATCTGTCTTTATAAAAAGGGAAAATTTGGACACAGACAGACACACAAAGGGGAAAGTTGGTGTGAAGGCACACAGGGAGAAGATGGCCATCTACAAGCCAAACAGAGAGGTCTAAAACAGATCATTCCTCACAGGCCCCAGAAGGAATCTCCCAACACCTCAGTGTTGGACATCTAGCCTTCAGAACTATGAAACAATACATTTCAGTTGTTTAAGCCACCAAATTAGTGTGGTACTTTGTTACTGCAGCCTTAGCAAACTAATACAAGGACTTAAAATGAGGAGGGGGCGGTAGCCCCAGGTCAGGATCAGCAAGGTTACCTGGTGGTGAGGACTGTCCTCCTTGTCTCGTGCTGACTTGCCTGGCTCCTGCCTGCTGCCTCCTCCCCGCCCCCATCTGTAGACTCAGCCCCATTCCTGTCCTGGGAAGAGGGAGCACAGGGACTCCTGAGCTGGCCTCTCAACGGTGCTGCTGGTGGGCTTTCTCTATCCATGTGCCTCCGTCACAGGCACTGGACTCTTACCGGATGATGTGTTGTCCTTCAAAGAGTACCAGCTTCTGACCACCCTGGGTTCAAACCCCAGGGCCGGCACTTACTATCTATGCAAACACGGGGCAAGTTTTCAGGTCAATCCGAGCCTCAGTTTCTTTTCTGATAAATGAGCATAGCCCTACCTGCTCATAATGGTCAGGTGCTGTTTCTCAACTGCCCATTCCCATCAGCACTTTGAATTCCTCTGGGGACACCACCTCTTTCCTATTGGAAACATTTTTGACAGGGTTATAAATGAAGGTGACCTGTCCTCCCCCAGTCAAGGGGGCCATGAACCCTAAGTCAACTGGACTCCTTTTTCTTGGACTTTGAATCTGGACTAGAGTCGCACATGGATGGAGATGACCAATGGATGGTGGCCGGTGGGTGCATGCCTGCCCCTTTTGCCTGGTCTGAGCCCTGCCTGGATGTACAGACTCTGTGAACGCCTTTTTCTCCCTGCCCAGTCATCACCTCTGGACTTTGACCCAAGCCTACTTGGCACTGGGCCTCTTTGGTCTGGTTAGATCTGACACCTTGACTCCCGTGAACTTGTACCACTTTTCATCCATACAACCAACCCCAAGGAGTAACCCTTACTGTGGGCCCCTCTGCTCCCTGACCTGCTCTTGCTCCAGACCTCCAACAGCTGGCATCCTGTTTTCTAGGCCTTCTCTATCCTCTCTTCCAGGAAGAGTGTCCTACTGTGTTCTCTGAGTCCGAGGACATATGCACCGAGGGGCCCGGGGATCAGGCGAGAGGCTGAACAGAGGAAAACTATTGGTGCCACTATTATCTGTCTTATACATTCAAAGAAAATATAACTTAAAAGGAAAAAAGCTCCCCTACGTTAAAGAAAGTTTGAAACTGTCATCTTGGACCTTTTTGAAGCCATCATATTGTTCCTGTAGCCCTCTAGCATTCAAGAGTTCCGGTTTGTTCAGAAATCAGTTTAATTGATATTTCCTTAGTGCCTACTCTGGAAACTCTAAGCCCTAGTACCTTGCAATGTGGCGTTACTTGAAGATAAGTCATCTGTGCCAGGCTGTGTGGGGTGCTGGGGATTCCAGATAAGGAAACCGAGCCTCTGTCCTCAAAGTGCTCAGGAGCTAGCATATTGCTCCCCAAATTTAGTGTGCATACAAATCACCGGGGACCTTTTTAAAATGCAGATTTGTGTTGTGCAGATCTGAGTTATGGCCTGAAATTCTGCATTTCTAACAAGCTCTTAGATGATGCTATTGCAAGGTTTTATAGCATTGTTCTCAAATGGAATCAGGAGCCCCAGGCTATTTCTGCCCATGCTTTAAAAAATCTCAGTGCCTAGGTCGTGATGAAATCAGAGTCTCTCCTGGAAGGATCCAAGAATCTGTAATTTTAAAATCATCCTAATGATTCCAATTAAGAACAGATTCTCAATCTGTAGCCAAGACTAAGAACCACCGACCTATAGGAAGAGACAGACTATATTAGTTTTCCAGGGATGAAGTGGCAAATTGCCACATAGTGACTTAAAACACCACAAATGTATTATGTTATAGTTCTGGAGCTCAGAATGGGTCTCGCTAATTCACCCTCATTAAAATCAAGGTGTGAGCAGGCCTGCATTCCCTTCTGAAGTCTCTATGGGAGAATCCATTTCCTTGCCTTTTTCAGCTTCTAGAGGCTACTGCGTTCTTGGTTCACAGCCCCTTCCATCTACTCTGATGGAGCCTTTATCACATTGCATCACTGACTCTCCCACGTTTCTTTTTGATTTATAAGGACCCTGGTGATCACATTCGAGCCACCCACATAATACAGGATAATCTCCGATCTGAAGCTCAGCTGGCCGGTAATGTAGCATAGCATGTTTACACATTCTGGGGATCAGGACTGGGACATCTTTGGTGGGGGTGGGGGCTATTCTGCCTACCACACAGATATTGATTAAGTAGCACAATGTGGTTCTGCCTTGAAGAAGATATACACAGGTGCTGTGGCTCTTCCCCAACATTGGAAAATGGAGAGAAGAGCGATGAGGAAGGTCTTTCTGGAGGGCACGTAGTGATGGACATACAGGCTCTAGAGAACTGGTTGTCAAATTTCCAGGAAAGCTACCTAAAATAACAATTTGTGGTTTGAAATCAGCCATGGGAGGAAGATTTATGGCATGGAAATTGACAAATGTGACAAATCAGGGTTTTTGGTTTTTTTTCTTTTCCCAGAGAGCCAGTTGTTAAAAATTTATCAGCACACCACTGATGAGGTGGCCCCGGAGCTGAGTCCTAAAAGAGTAGACATTAGCCAGGTGGATTCACCTCTGAAATATGTCTGCCAGCACCAAATATAATGTAAGCTGCCACTGGACAAATTCCAAATTTCGATATCTCTAATGCAGGGCTTTTCAGACCATAATGGGCACATGAATTACCTGAAGATCTTGTTAAAATGCAGATCTGATTCAGGAGGTCTGGGGCAGGGCCTGGTAATCACAAACTCCAAGGTGATGCCCATGAGGCTGGTCCAAATACCACACTTGCTTGGAGCAGCAAGGCTCTAGAGCACTGGTCTCTAAAAGTGATCATAAAACAATCCATTTGGATCAAGAGCAGAAGATTCTAAAATTTTTATTTGCTATGTTTTATCTACCAAACATGCCAGTAATTACCATTTTTTAATGTACATTAGGAAAAATGTTTAAAAGCTCCTAGTTAAACTATGGCATGCTATGGTTGTAAAATGCATTCTAATTTCAGAGGTACGAAAACATGAAAAGTCTTTGAATCAATAAAATTCAATGTTTATATTTTTATAATTACAAAAAATAAGAAAGAAATTACATTTACCCATATTTAATATGTGGCCTGACACCTGAGCCCCTGCTTGTTCTGTGTGTCAGATGGTTCCAAACCATGTGTGATCTAGAGAGACACGGAGGCAAAAGTGGGAGGCCCACACCCAGAAGGGTTAACATGGTGCTCTTGTCTGTCAATGCATTTTTTCGTATTCCCATAATTTTTAATTTTTATTGAGTTAGAGATTATGTAATTTAACTCTAACTAAACTATTCTTCATAAAATGGAAAAATAACTTAAAAGGATCTCTGTGGTTTGAGCTTAACACCAATAATAATAAGCCTGAGTGAACAATAGGAAAGAGATAGAACTGACATTTCTACCCCAATACGAGCTCAGCATCTGTCACATTATGCAGTAAAAAAATGACGATCCAATCAAATCTGACAAGACACTGGCCAAAAAAAATTAGAAATGATCTGAAACACCTTTTGAAATGTGAGTTTGTTTATTTTTTTAGAGATGAATGTCACGCAAAGGACCTTGAAGAACGAGTGAATGATGGCAGTGCAGGTATGTAGTTGATAAATAAATAAACACACTTGGGGGAGCGAGTCTGCTCATCGTAGTCACCCTGGTACCCATGGTAAGATGCTCATGGAGCTGCCACCTGCTTAGTGCTCTGGAGGCTCTCACACCAGCAACCAAATGCTCCAGTCTGAAAGTGTCCCATGTTTTGTTTGTTTGTTTACAAGTTATTGGTCTAAACTAAATATATGGTCCCAAACACAAGAAGAACAGGAGTTGCCATCTCGGCAAACAGTATTAATAACCATGACTCCTGATTCTCACCAGGTCCCCTTTCTCCACCAATCGTGCTGTCTTCTGCCCCTTTGGGGTCATGATTGTTGCAAAGCACAGACAGCCCTTGATTCTCCATGCCAGAGGAAGCTACCTGGGTAAGCCTGTTTGGCCCAGAAAAATCTTGTCCAGGCTTTGAAATGCATTAAAATATGAAGATGTCATATATTCAGAGAAATTGCTGAGCTCTAACCAGATAATAAAGCCAAACTATGGAGAAATAATCTACAAGGGTTTAAAAAATTGCCTAACTCTCCCAGGTCAGCCCTATTCTGTGCTAGGAAATGTCAACATCCTCGCTAACCTTATGCCAAGAACCGAACTAAAGAGGTCTTTTCTCATCCTTGCCATTCTAGCTGTAGCGAGCAGGAAGAGTAAACAAAGCTGGTCATTATCGCATTGAAGGATTATGCCAAGGAGAGCCTGGAAAACAAGAACCCGAAAGCAAGGCTCATTCAGAAAAAATTCCCAGTGCTGATCATGCATCTGAAGAGAATCCAGAGTTACAGAGAACATTTTCCACCTACCAAGGTTATATATACCTTTTGTTTTTTTAAAGGAACACCAAGTGGTATAATAAGCACAATGAGAGACATGATTTCTCCGTGACTCCATAGGAATGTGTCAGAGCTGACTTTTGCCTGATGCAAACCTCATTCACATCTAATACTGAATAAATGAGCGGAAAACAAAAGGCAGTGTTTAATTAGGGTGTAATTATTCATCCTTAGTGGGCTCCCAGCACCGTGTCCTGTTTTCATTAGAGGAACATCATCTCTTCATTAGCAGCAGGAACTGTGTCCCAATTTTACCTGCCTGGGGGCCAGTACAGTTTGGAAGGATCAGCAGCTGTGGGAAATCACCGCCATGTGTCCCAGGGAGGAGACAGCAGGATAGGCAAGGAGAGGTGAGTTCTTGGAGTATTTACAGCGAGGCTACAGGGTAGCAGCCTCTGCAGCAGACAAACAAGGAAGTCTTTGCTGTGAGGAGTTGTGCTGTGCTGAGAATGCACCCAATTTGGCCTATTGAATTAGTACAACATCTGGTATTTTTAGATATTTTTAAAATCTAATATGAAACTTTTTCAGGGCTTAGCAGCCTCCTCTGAAAAGTCCTCCCAGAAACCCCCAAGGCTGAGTTCGGTGTCTCACTTCCGCACATGCCGTGTCCTTAACCCTATTATAGCACTGTCATTGTAAGAGTGTTTGTGTAAGCATAGTTGCTCCTGCTGTCTGCCCTAGGCCACGAGCTCCCTGAGAATGGAGGCTGTGTCTTGTTCAGTGCCATACCCTTGGTGTGTAAGCTGTATAACACATACCTTGTATATTTGATTGAAAGGATGGGTGAATTGAGTGAGTCATTTTAAGCCCTCAATCGAAAAACCCTTTGAAATACCATGGAGGACATAGTGCTGGGCTACGTAGGCTTTGTTTATAGCAGGGATTCTTAATTTGGATCCCTTGCACTCTGTGGAAGGGGAGTGCAGCTCGTGAATGGGATTCAGAGTGGGATGTCTAAATTTGATGAAATCGAATACAATATTTTATGTGCATGTTCGTATTTCTGACGAGGGCACCCATAGCTTTTATCAGCTTTTCAAAATGATTCATGATCCCCAAAGCATAAGAAATTCATATGCGTGTATAATGTTTGGCCTTGGCCCTGGTGAAAGAAAAGGAATGAGAGTAAATTCTCGTTTTGCAGGGCAGCATCAACCATCTGCTGGAGAGACTGGGTGGTAGACAGTCACTCCCAATCCCTTAGCCTCTGCAGATTATGTGTCACTCTGCTCAATGTTTCCTAAACACAATGAGATAAAAGTATGTCTGAATTTGAGTAACAGCCTTGAAGTATGAACATTTTGGATTTTAGAAGGCGATTTGGCTGGAAAAGAGACATTTGAATGCAACAATCCCAAAGAAGCAATCAGGGATGTTGAACCCAAGGCAGACAGGAACATTGTCTTGTGATACATTAAGAATTGTGTGCAGGAGTCTCTGGAGGGTAGAACTGGGATCAATAGATGAATGTTTCCAGGAGTTAATTTCTACTCTTACAGAGAAAGAAATTTCTTCCAGCTAGACTGCTTTAAAATGGAATTGTGTATCTTAGGAAGTAGTGAGTTCCTTGTCACTAGGGAAATTCAAGCAAAGGTTGAATGAATAGATATCAGGGATATAGTGTGGGTAACAATTCTAAGGTTTTGAGTTTTCATTTCGGTTTCTGCTTTTCAAGTAATTCAGTTCATTTTGAAAGGCAGTTCGCATTTATTAATTTGGTCCTGTAAGAGATCCCCTTTCACCAACCTCACCCATAGTTTCTACCCTTTTGTCTCCAAGCTGAAATCAAGGGCTTCTGTGGCAAGCGGACTCGAAACACACTGATGAGATTCTGAGCAAAATCCCTCTGGATAATGTAGTGAAATGTATTCTTCTAAAATATAAAACAGATACGCAAAATAGCTTTTACTCTTTGTTTTCTTGAACATCCCAGAAGCAACTGCTCTTGAAGATTGAGCCGTCGGAGTCAAAGGCTCTGAAATTAATGGAATGCAATTTTCTGCCATTTGTGATCAATTTCTGGCCCTTTTATGCATATGGAAGTCAGGCATGAACAGAAGCAAAACTACTAAACAGGAGGTTATTTTGACAAGCTTCCTCCAGCCATCCCTCTATTGTCTTTTTCCGATCACAGCTTTTTGTTTTGCACTGAATAACAATAAAATAAAAAACGAGAACAAGTGAGAGAGGAAACCAATGATGCAATTTTAATGTTCAGCCAACATTGCAAACAGAATAAAAATGTTCTTCGATTTGAGACAAAGGAAGAATAATTTGGTTAAGGGCAAAAAGTATTGTAGCACTTTATAGAAAGCAGGCATTGGGAATACTGTAACTTTTCTGAGCCACACAAAGGGGTTCATCTAGAATGTTATTTTCACTTCCCATGCCTTCTTAGGCATTGTTGACTAACAAGTCTAGTTCAGATCCTAGTTTCTTGGAGGCTTTGTTGAGCGAATTTCTCTTTCAGACTCGGAGCGCTGTCCCTTAAGCCTAGAGGAATTCTGTTCTCACTTTTGAACTTGCCTTTGTACTTCATTTTCCCTCTGCCTGGGACTTCTGACTCCCACGCCCGTCTTGTTCAGATCACCTGAACGAAAGCAGCCCACCCCCACTCTCATGGCCAGATACCATCAAGAACATCACCTTTTCATTTTCTTCATAATACTTTTCATTATCTGATACTATCTTGTGTACTTATTTATTTACTTCCTTAATTGAAATATAATCTCCATAAAATCAGGGTCCTTGTCTGTCCAGTTCATAACTTAATCTCAGCACTAGGAATCACACACTACTTACCTCTCCCTGGACCTGGAGCTAGGGTCAGTGCCTTCATGCCTCTTTGCCACTCTCAGCCTATTTTTCTCCTCCTGCCCTGCAAGAATTGTTCAACTGCTTTGAAGCACAGGCTATCAAATTAGACACCTGGTGTCCTCCCTTTTTGCAATTATCTAAAATCCTCCCAGATACTCCCCCACTCGCTGATTATTTCATCACCTGGTTTACCTGTCATGGATCTTGGTGACTTCTTTGGCCATCTAAACATCCCTGGCCTTTCAGTCCCTTGGCCTGCTCATTGTCCAGTCCTGTCCTCTCCTCCTTAGCTGTCGGCTCCCATTCAGCATTGCATATGGTGTCATTATGCCCATAATCAGCACCTCCAAGCCACTCACTGTTACCCATTCACTCTCTATTCCTCTGCTCATGCCCACCTCCCTCTTTACCCAGCGTAGGCTCCCACGTCCATCAATATAATCACTGCCCTATATCATTATCATCAACTCTGTTGCCCCTGTCTCATTCTTGGCAAAATTCCAATTCTGATTAACTCTAACTTTCTCTGCCTGCTCTTCACCTACAATCATGGCTGGAAAAAATACACACCCACATTGATTTGTCTCATTTTAAATTCATGACCACAAACCTCAAGTGAGCCCTTGGTGCTGTTGGGCAGTGCTCCTACATTCACCCAGTTAATTCACTCTCCTGCTCTCCAAGAGGACTATCGCTTACTTTCTCCTCTCTCCTTAAACCCCCTGTACCTGTGATGCTCTCCTCACTCTCAGCTGATGGTCTAGCATATTATTTCACTGAGAAAATAGAAATTCCCACTGCCATATCCATCAACCTGCTGATACACTGAATCCACACAGGCTGCCTTCCTCTCGTTGCAAGGAACAAAGTGCCCATGTCTCCATCAAAGGCCAAATCCTTCACCTGGGCAACGGATCTCTCCCCTCTCCTGTTCAAGGCCATCAATCCTGAACTAACTCCTCTTTCTTTCACCTCATTACTTTGCCCTTCCTGTTGGATCATCCTTATCAGCATACAAACATGCTGTATCATCTGCCATATTAAAAACAAAGTTATCCCTAGACCCCATAGTTCTCTCCAGTAACTGCCTGGCAGCACTGAGAGCTGCCCCTTTATAGCAAAACTCCTTGAAAAACTTGACCTTATACTTGCTATCTCTACAACCTCACCTACCGTTCTCTCTTGCATGCTCTCTAGTCACATTTTTCTCCCAATCTCTCTGTGGATAGAGTCACCGTCAAGGTTCCCCATGATCTCTATGTTCCCATATTCAGTTGTTAGCTCTCAGGTCCCCTGTTACTAAACCTCTTAGCTGCTTTGGGTGTGGCTGGTCCTTCTTGCAACAATCATTCCACTTGGCTGCCAGGCACCACACTCTCCTGCTCCCCTACCTAATGGGCTGCTCCTTCATAGTTATTTTGTAGATTCTCTTCTCCAGCATCTAAATGGTGCCGCTGCCAGGCTCAGTTTGTAGACCTTTTCTTCTCTCTTCTCTCTCTCTCTCTGTGTGTGTGTGTGTGTGTGTGTGTGTGTGTGTGTGTGTGTCTGTGTGTGTGTGTATGTGTCTTAGTCTTTTTGGGCTACTATAACAGAACATCATTAACTAGATGGCTTATAATCAATAATAATTTTTTTCTCATAGTTCTAGAGGCTGGGAAGTCCAAGATCATGGGCTGGCAGATTCAGTGCTGGATGAGGGCTGATTTCTCATAGATGGCACCTTCTTGCTATATCCTAATATGTTAAAAAGGGGGACCTTTTCTATAAGGGACATTTTCTATAAAGGCACTAATTCCATTCATGAAACTGAAGCCCTTATGACCTCATCACCTCCCAAGGGCCCTACCTCCTCATCTTGGGGTTAGGATTTCAACATATGAATTTGGTGCGTGGTGGGAGGAGACATAAACATTCAGACCATAGCATCCTGGATGACCTCATTCAGTCTTACAGATTTAAAGATCACCTCCCAGATTTTTAGCTTCAGCGCTGATCTCGCCCCTGAATTCCAAACTTGAATATAACTTGTATCTCTGCATGGATGTCTAACAGACATCTCACACTTGACACACACAAACTGAATGCATGATTTCCAGGCCATCTTCACTCCCATCAAAACCTCTCTTCCCCAGCAATCTCTAGCTCAGTGATTGGTGCCACACAATTCATCCAGTTTCTCAGATCAAAAACCTGTGAGTCATTGTTGATTCCTCTGTCTCACATACACCCCACATCTGACCTACTGGCAAAGTCTTTTCAGTTCTGTCTTTAGAATATGCCCTCATATCCACTAAATCTCACCACCTCTACCACCACCATCTGATCCTGGCCACTATCATCTGTCTTGGATTATTGTAGCAGTCTCCTAGTTGGTCTCTTCACTTCCACCCTTGACCCCCTAAAAAGTATTCTCCACACAGCCAGAATGATCCTTTAAAATGTAAATCAGACCCCTCCCAGAGTTTTCTGTCATGCTTAGAATAAAATCCTAAGTCCTCACTGAGGTCTACAAGGCTGTATACCAACTCTGTCCAACAGAGCTTTCTGCAGTGGCATCCAGTATCTGTGCTGTCCAATATGGTAGCCACTGGCCATGTGTGGCTATGAGCACTTGAAATGAGGCTACACCAACTGAGAAATTAAATTTCAAATTGTATCCCATTCTAATTAATTTAAACTTAAATAGTCACATGTGGCAACTCCCACATTGGACAACACAGCCTAAATAACCTCTCTGACTTTGCCTTCTACCCCTTTCCCTTCTGTCACTTGGCTCAAGCCACATTGGTCGTTCAGAATCTCCTTGAACATTTCAAGCACATTCTCATCTTATAGCCTTTGCATTTGTTCTTCTCTCCATCTAGAATTCACTTCCTCTAGATATTCAAATATCTCGCTCCTTCACTTTATTCTGGTCAAGGGCCAAAAATTTTGCCCTGTCTCGATCTCAGGGAGTGTTACCAATGACACCAATAAAGGCATCACCTGTTACTTTCTCTTTTCTGTCCTCTGCTTATGTTTTTGTTGTTGTTGACAGTTATTGCTACCTGACTGATACGGTTTGTCTCCGTGTCCCCACCCAAATCTCATCTTGAATTGTAATCCCTACGTGTCAAGGGAGGAACCTGTAATCCCCATGTGTTGAGGGACAGTGGTGATTGGATCATGGGGGCAATTTCTCCCATGCTGTTCTTGTGATAGTGAGTGGTTCTCACGAGATCTGATGGTTTTACAAGTGATTGACAGTTCCTCCTTCACACATTCACACTCTCTCGCCACGTTGTGGAGAAGGTGCCTGCTTCCTCTTCCGCTGTGATTATAAGTTTGCTGAGGCCTCTAAAGCCATGTGGAACTGTGAGTCAATTAAACCTCCTTTGTTTATCAATTACCCATTCTTGGGTAATATCTTTATAGCAGTGTGAGAATGAACTAATGCACTGACATCATATTATACACTTGTGTATTTGTTCATTATCCACCTCTCTCATTGGTTTATAAGCTTCATGAGGACAGGGAGTCTGTTTTTGCTCAGTGCTATATCTCCTGTGCTTCGTTGGTGATTTAGTTATTAGTTGAATGAACGAATTAATGAGACAGGCTCTGGCCAAGGGTAAACACCTTTGCAAAGCACTGTGGGAATACAAAAAAAAATCCCAGGGCAGGGACAGCCATCCAGAAGTTCATGAGAGATGACTTAACATTAGCAACAAGAATTTATGTCTTGTGAAAGGGTCTGTATGAAAGGCTAGGGACTCAATGCCAGGAGATCAAGTGTGTGGTCAGGGGGTAGACTTTGAGAGTGGTGTGGATAGCAGGTCTGCAAAGGTTGACATTGGAGAACAAGAGGTAATGAAAGAGAAGACTTCCTGAAGAAGAGCATGCGAAGGACATGATTTGGCTGAAGAGATTTGAGCAGGGTCCCCGGGCCAGAAAAACACCTTGAGCAAGGACATGGGAGGCCACAGACTGAACAGGAAGCCTTCCTCCCTACATACATGAGGCCTCCCTGAACAGACCCACAGATTCTCCTGGCCTACTTTGCATCGATCTCCAGCGTCCACACTAGTGAAGGTTTGACCTGTTCACATCACATTTTACAAATGGTGTGGTATTTGTTTAAAGTTTCTTGTGGACAAGGCGCGTTGGTTCACACGCGTAATCTCAGCACTTTGGGAGACAGAGGCAGGCAGATCACCTGAGGTCAGGAGTTTGAGACCAGCCTGGCCAACATGGTGAAACCCTGTCTCTACTAAAAATATAAAAATTAGCTGGGCGTGGTGGCATGCACCTGTAATCCCAACTACTCGGGAGGCTGAAGCAGGAGAATTGGTTGAATCTGCGAGGCAGAGGTTGCAGTGAACTGAGATCGCACCACTGCACTCCACTGTGGGTGACAGAGCGAGAATCTGTCTCAAAATAAATAAATAAATGAATAAATAAATAAAGTTTCATTGTTTTGGCTGCATCCCCATCCCTTCTCCCATGGCTTTTAATTTAAAATCACCCCTGACTGATGAGAAGCAGGGAGCTCTTTTGGGCCTCAGATCCAAGTTGTTTTCCCCAATTCAGCAGATATTTTATCTCATTTTTATTTCTGTGTCTGTTTCTGCTTTAGATTCTGGAGATGTGACTCATTGGCCCCCTCAGCAACCTCAACACCCCCAGAATCAGTTCAAAATGTCACCTTTTCTGAAGCCTTCTTTGACTCTCAGCATATTCGTGGGTTCTTCCTCCGGCTCTTGCAGCTCTTTGCACACACTTGACATGGGTTTAAGACACTGTCTCTGGACTATCATGGTACCAGACAGGAAACTTGTAGTATCTGACCTGTCTGTTCCTTGCTGGCTCCCCCAACTCTCAGCGCAGAACAGGTGCCTAATAGGCATTTAGTCAATCCGTAAGGAACAGATAGCCACAGCTACTGAGACAGGGGCAGCAGAAAGGCATTGGCAGAGCCCCAAGCCAGTTTGGTAGTGATCATGAGAGGTCTATCCCATAGGACGGCTGTTATAATATCCCAAAGGGATATCTCTGTACCCAAGGCTCCAGGCCACATCTCCAAGAAGCCCGAGCTTAAAACAGAATTTTCTGGGGCCCAGGCCCTATCTTGGGAAAATGTAGGTTTTTCCCTCATATCCCCAACCCCTCTCTAATGACTGCCCATGCCTGGCTGCTTTCTAGGTTATCCCATTCAGTTATCAACTTCGGAGAGTGGAAGTCAGAAACCGCTATTAAAAACTAACCACTTTGGATCCTAATAAAAAATGCGCCAACTATAAAAAGACATTCTCAAATAACTGCACAATTTCAGTGTGGACAGGGTAATATCAGAGAATTATTGTTTTGTTGGTTTTGTCAGGGGTGATGAGTACTTGTATATAGGTAAGGCCATGTATATTTAGAGTCATACACATTTACAGTTTTTATCAGAAGTATGTGCAGCAGAATAGACAAGTGAAATGATATAATGTCTGGAATTTGTTTTAAAATACTTTAGGAAAATAAAGAGGTGAGAAAGACATGAAACAAGATTGGGATAATGTTGACAGTTTTTGAATCTAAGTGACAGGTATGTGGAATTTCATTTTATTATTCTCTCTGTGCATATTTGAAAATATTTTATTTAAAAAAAAGTCAACCTCTTGGTCTGTCCCATCTTGAGGCTGTAAACAAACAGCAGTCTCTCAGGCCTCAGAGGCTCACCCCCTCATGGAGCGCCCTGTGTTCTTTTAGTCTGAATGTGATTGTTTCTATGTATCAGTTCAATTAGAACCCACAGATCTACTAGTGTGACAGCTTTATTAATACAGGCGGCTTCAGGTTTAAAAACAAAAAACAGAAAAAAAGCTGGATGATGTCAACAAGCTTAGAAGAATAATAAGGTGGTTCTACAAAGATCAATGGGATTAGGGGAGCCCAAAGTGGGCCTGCCCCTAGACTAGAGCATGACCTTCATCACAGTGAGAAAATTTTCCTGCCACAGAAATAGCCACACGAACCAGGGGCGATGAAAGCAAAAGCACCAGGCCCTGGGCTTTGCTGGCTGTGAGCAGAATTTGCCCCCCACCAGTGCTAGTGCCAGAGCACAGACCACCCAGCAGTGGGAGTAATTAAACTAAGGAAAGGTCACTGATTCATAATTTATGTCCCAAGGGCTCAGTTTAACCATCAGCCCCTCCTTGCCCACTAGAGCCCACCTCATCTTCAAAGAGAAGGGGACCATCTGAAGGTTTCTAGGTCACAACAACACCTGTTTACCTTACCTGGCGGCAGACTGCTCTCTGGAGCTGAGGGCAATTTCTGTTCTCTTGTGGTTAAGGCGTTTAATTGGTGACCCTTAATAGGAGATTTTATCAAGGTCATACTTTTAGATTAGAGGCCACTCAGTAAGGACTTATCAAGTTCAAATAATAATCACAGAGCTATCAGTTATTGAGCATTTACTGTATGTTAGGCCCTTTACAAGTACCATCACATTCAATTCTCCTGGCAATCCTAATAGGTGCTTGTATGATCCCCATTTTACTGTTGACGAAATGGAGGTTTGGAAATACTATATACAGAGGGAGAATAAATCACACAGCCACGATTTACGTCCACCTTTTTTTTAACTTCAAGACCCATGCTTTTAACCTCCTCTGTGTCTCGCCAGTTGGAATTGTGTTGGGCTAAAAATGAGCGTCATCCAACTTTCTGAGTGACAGTTGACTGTGGTCTTCTCTTAAGTTTAAAGACTAACTGTGGCTAGAAAGAAGGGAAGCTCTCTCTGCCTTGCCCCCAGATCCTTTACTCTTGCTCAAGCCACTCAGCCACAGAGCACACCAGAAACATCCCCCTAAAGGTAAGCTCTGAATATCCGCAAGTGTCTGCGGTGGTTGCCCTGGGACCTGACCAGCTCTGTGTTGACCCCACCACTAGCTGTCCCTGACATTCTGGGTCGGCAGGTGGAACCTCAGCTTCTTTCTCTGGTGCGGGTGGCCTTTAGCTTTTGTTTCTCTGGTATTGCACAAGTGACCTCTTGGCGGCTGCTGCAGAGCTTGTGGTAAATGTCAGGATGCCTCATTCCTGCTGCTCAGTTGGGGACCTCTGAGAACCAGCTCCAGCCCCCGCCCGACCGGGCCAGCACCCAGGCAAGATGCCTGCGATGCGGCACCTGCTCTTTCTGTCTAGAATGTGACGACTCTTGGATATTCAAAAACTATTTATACGAATGGTAATTCCTTCCTCAGTCATTCTTAAGGTTCTTTTTCAATTGCCAACCTGCCGTGGCATGCTGAGGAGAAACGAGGAAGGGGACTTTGTCTTCACTTGGGTGGGAGCAGCAAGAGAGGGAGCAATGCCCTGGAAGAACACGAAGGAGGCAGCAGGAGTCGTCAGCTGCTCCCCGGTGAAGGGGAGGGAGTGAGGCCACTGGTTCAAGGAAGAGGGTTTCCAGAGCATGGAGTCAATGAGGCAGCACCTGCCGGGAGGTTCTCTGGAGGCGCCAAGTACCAGCACCGCAGAGGTCAGAGAAAGGAGAGCAAGAGGTCAGAGAAAGGAAAGCAAGGCCTCCCAGGAGGGTGGCCCTTGGTCCAGGAGATTGAGCTGTGTGAGAAGATCTTGAAACTTTACCTGGTAGATCTTTTCAGCAGTTGTTCTAACCCTGCAGTTCAGGTTTTAGGAATTCCAGGTGAGAGGGGAGACATGCCCCTCTCCTCCTCTGTGGTCAGCAAACCTTCTCTTTGCTTTTAGACACTTTGTGGTTTTCCCTCCTCTCCCTGGCAAGCAGGGATTGATCTACCTAAAAATGACTCCCCGACTCCTAAACTTTGAAACTCCTATCTCAGCTAATTCACCCAGTTAAACGTTCTTGAGCACCTACTAGGTAACAGACAACATAGCAAGGGCTGGGAATACCAAAGTGAACAAAACAGAGACAGAACTTGTGGTCTAGTTCCTGACATATCTGTCTAGGAGATGGATAAGCAAATTAGCAATTACCATAAAGTCTGAGGGCAGTGACAACAGCAGAAATGGAGGGCTCAGGGGGCATCTAACCCAGATTAGGAAGATGGGACCCTCCTCCCAAAGGAGATGCTCAAAACAAGGCAAGGCTCAGTGTTGGTGTCTCTGGGCCTAGCCTGTGGGGGAATGAGAGGCTCTTCAGAATTGAGGGAGGCTCACCGAGGTACTTTCTTGTCTGCCTGAGGGTGACAGAGGAAAGCATTACCAAAGTTCTGCTCACAAACCCAAAGGCAGAGTGAAGCCACCGTGAGCCTCCCAGGACATCTCACTCACCAGCTCAGTTAACAATTAGAATGGCTTTCAGAGACAACAGTGGACTTCCATTTGTTGTGCTGTTTGGCTCTAACAGTTTAATCCAATGAATAGTGAAAAGCCTTTGCCGTCCTCCCTACCGCCCCCACCCTAGGTTAGCACAGCTGTGAGGAAAGTGATTGGTTTTTGTCAATTTTCATGCGCAAGAATCATAAAGAACTGGATGACAGGCAAGCCAGGCCATCCAATCCACTCCCTACTGGGGCCAAGGCATTTGTGCTCTGTGCTGTCCACAGCTTCCCTGAGCCATGGAGCTGGGACCCTGCGGCCATCCCCAAGCCTGTTCTCCTTGCAAGTATCCTCTGCATCCAAGCCTGGCTTCAGCAACTTCCTACCCCTGAACCCTCCTCCTGGAGCCACAGACTTCACTATTGCCCCTCCTTCCTTTTCCTGCTTCCCTCATGGGCCTCTTCTGCCCACCCTCTTCCCCAGGCCGGGAAGGCTGGGCTTCATCGGCCACAGCTGACTTCTGCTCACCAGGTCCGTGGGCGACTCTACAGCCTACCATGGAAATGCCTACTCAGGAACAGAGGCCTCAGTGAGTTCCCGGCCTCCCCTACAAAATCTTCCTGGCAGTTTTTAAACTCTCCATCTTACAAAGGCTGCTGAGGTTTCCCAAAAGCTCAACAGCCACCTGGGAGGAGAGCCTGTCAGAGAACCTGTCAGGTGCTTCCAGGAGCAAGGCTGAAAAATCCCCCTGGGCGTGTGTGTCTGAATACGGTCTATGTATGTGTGTCTAAGAGTGTGTGTGTAGGGAAAATAATTACTCAGAATGAAACAAAATATGTTCCCATCAAGCTTAGCTGCTGTTCCCACCAGCAACCTAAACAAACACAGTATCACCCACCCACAGCTCTGTTACCTAGCCCTGGCACTGGGCTGTCTCCCCACTGCTGGAGAAAATTCCACTATTACCAGGGCATTAGACAAAGTCTGTAGGGTGACAGATCACTGCCGCATACCCTGAAGGGTAAGTTGCTGTCCCCCACCTCCCCAGACTACTGCTGCCACCCTTATTTAACTTTTTTCTTCTTATTTTTTTAGAGACAGGTCTTGCTCTGTCACTCAGGCTAGAGTACAGTGGTGTGATCATAGCTGATTGCAACCTTGAACTCCTGACCTCGGGTGGTCCTCCTGTCTTAGCCTCTGAAAGCGCTGGGATTACAGGCAGGAGCAACTGCTCCCAGCCCCTTGTTAACTTTCTGGTGCCCAGGTCAAGGCCAGCCTCTCCGTCCTCTTCATGGGCACCCCTTGGTTCTCTGCCCTCTCCCAGCTACCTGGACACTTTGCTAATTTGGGAGCCTTGAGAGTCAAAATTCAATGTCTGACAGTCTCAGCTGGGGCCCTCCCGTCTCCCACTACCAGCTCTGTGGTTGGAAAGGAGGGGTGTGAGAAGAATGTGTGTGAATCGGGGAGAAAAGAGCAGAGAGAGGTAGAAAGGGCGGGGGAAGGAGTGGGAAGCAAACTTTGCATTCCTCATTAGCAGCACTAATTGTGCAGTAATGACTTGGTGTTATTATCAGAAATTTATCCTGGAAAACAGTCAGCTGCCCCAGCAGACACACGCGTGCTTCACAGCAAAGGCTTGACATGAGAAAAATGAGCAATTTCTTTTAAAAAATTATTTGTGAATTTATTTTTCTCCTCAATCAACCCTTTGCTAAGCAATTTCTTCGAAAAAAGAAAATGTTCATGACCCTAACTCTGGAGTGTTTGCAGAGGAGTATTGACTGGGTGCCTCCCAGCTTCCTGTGGCTTCACTGGAATCTCCTTGAAGGCTAGGGCTGGGCCTCCCTCTGCCTTGGCCTCTGACGCTGGAACAAGCCCAGCTCTTGATAACAACCCAGCTGAGTAAGATGAGCATCAGAGCAGTGAACTGGGATTCCTGAGGGTCCAGGGTCCTCTCTCGCCCCTTGTGCTTGACTCACTCCTTCCTGTGAAATGCTTATTTTTGCCTGAGCTCCCTGTGTCACAGGTGTCCTGCAGCCTGGAATGAAGGTGCTCCCCTATTCCTTCCAGTTCCAGACAAACTACTCTAATCACAACTCTACTCTTCCAAGAAGCCTTCCCTGACTTGGCCTGTGGAACTGTCCTCTGGGATTCCTCCTGCATTCACACACTCACTTCGTGTTGCATTACACTCACACATTCAGCCTTCTTCAAAGTGACAGACATTTGCTGTGTGTGGATCAGGAGTGAGGCCCTGCGGGTATAAAGATCAATGAGAGACATATGCAGCTCAGCAGCTCATGGCCTAGTAATAGTCAACAGGATAGTTTGTTAAACTCTGTGACAAAGAAAAGCATTGGGTGCCATGGGCTGTCAAGAAAGGGAATATCTGAGTCAGCTCTGGAAGTCAGAGAATGGGATATTCTGAGTGCTTCGTTCATATCAACTCATTTAAACCTCCCAGTAAACTAATGAAAGAGGTACTACTATTATCATCTCCATTTTATGGACAAGAAAACAGAGGCACAGAGAGGTTTAGTAACTTGCCCAAGGTCACACAGCTACTATGTCAATCATTCAATTGGATGGCAGATCCAATATTTGTACCAAGCAATCTAGCTGCAAAGCCTATACATTTTTTTTTCTTCCAACTTTTGTTTTAGGTTCAAGGTGTACATGTGCAGGTTTGTTGCATGGGTAAATTGAGTGTCTCAAGGGTTTGGTGTACAGATGATTTTATCACCCAGTTAATCGGCATAATACCCGATGGGTTGTTTTTCAATTGTCACCCTCCTCCCACTCTTACCCTCAAATAGACCCCAGTGTCTATTGCTCCCTTCTTTGTGTCCATGTGTACTCAATGTTCAGCTTCCACTTATAAGTGAGAACACGTGGTATTTGGTTTTCTGTTCCTGTGTTAATTCCCTTAGGATTATAGCCTCCAGTTCCATCCAAGTTGCTGCAAAGGCCATGATCTCATTTTGTACAGCTGTGTAGTATTCCATGGTATGCATGTTCCATATTTTCTTTATCCAGTCCACTGTTGATGGGTATCTAGGTTGATTCCATGTCTTTGCTATTGTGGATAGTGCATACACATGCATGTGTCTTTATAGTAGAACAATTTATATTTCTTTGGGTATATACTCGGTAATGGAATTGCTGGGTCAAATGGCAGTTCTATTTTAAGTTCTTTGAGAAATCTCCTGACTGCTTTCCACAGTGGCTAAAGTAATTTAAAGTCCAACCAGCAGTGTATAAATGTTCCCTTTTTTCCGCAACCTCACCAGAACCTGTTATTTTTTGACTTTTTAATGATAGCTAGCCATTTGGACTCGCATGAGATGGTATCTCATTGTGGTTTTTATTTGCATTTCCCTAATGATTAGTAATACTGAGTACTTTTTTTTCATATGTTTGTTGGCCACCTGTATGTCTTTTGAGAAGTGTCTGTTCATATTCTTTGCCCATTTTTTAATGAGGTTGTTTTTTGCTTGTTGATTCATTTGAGTTCCTTATAAATTCTGGATACTAGACCTTTGTCAGATGCATAATTTGCGAATATTTTCTCCCGTTCTCTAGGTTGTCTGTTTATTCTATTGGTAGTTTCTTTTACTGTGCAGAAGCTCTTTAGTTTAATTAGGGTCCCAGTTGCCAAGTTTTTTGTTGCGATTGCTTTTGGAGTATTTGTCATGAAATGTTTGCCAGGGCCAATGTCTAGAATGGGTATTGCCTAGACTGTCTTTTGGGTCTTTACAGTTTTAGGTTTTATATTTAACTCTTTAATCTACCTTGAGTTAATTTTTGTATATGGTGAAAGAGAAGGGTCCAGTTTCAATCTTCTGCATACAGCTAGCCAGTTATCCCAGTACCATTTATTGAATAGGGAGTCCTTTCCCCATTGCTTGTTTATCTTGGCTTTGTCAAAGATCAGATGGTTGTAGGTGTACAGCTTTATCTCTGGGTTCTCTAACCTGATCCATTGGTCTTTGTGTCTGTTTTCATACCAGTACCATGCTGTTTTAGTTACTGTGGCCTTGTAGTATAGTTTCAAGTTGTGCAGTGTGATGCCTCCAGCTTTGTACTTTTTGCTTATGATTGCTCTGGCTACTCAGGCTCTTTTTTTGGTTCCAAATGAATTATATATATTTTTTTAATTCTGTGAGAAATGTCATTAGTAGTTTGATAGGAATAGCATTGAATCTGTAAATGGCTTTAGGCAGTGTGACCATTTTAACGATATTAATTCCTCCTATCCAAGAGAATGAAATGTTTTTCCATTTGTTTGTGTCAACTCTGATTTCTTTGTGCAGTATTTTGTAATTCTCCTTGTAAAGATCTTTCACCTCCCTGGTTAGCTGTATTCCTAGGTATTTTACTATTTTTCTGGCTGTTGTGAACGTGATTGTATTCCTGATTTGACTCTCTGGTTAGATGTTATTGGTGTATAGAAATGCTACTAATTTTTGTACATTGATTTTATATCTTGAAACTTTGCTAAAATTGTTTATCAGATCTAGGCGCCTTTGGGCAGAGACTATGAGGTTTTCTAGGTATCGTATCATATTGTCTGTGAAGAGAGATAGTTTGACTTCCCGTCTTTTTATTTTGATCCCTTTTATTTCACTCTCTTGCCTGATTGTTCTGGCTAGGACTTCCAGTACTATGTTGAATAAGAATGATGTGTATGGGCATCCTTGTCTTGTTCTGGTTCTCAACAGGAATGCTTCCATCTTTTGCCCATTCAGTATAATGTTCAAAGTCTACAGTCTTATCCTGCATGTGCCACTGCATCCAGTAGGAACAAGCTGGGTGATGAGGAAAAGAGGGAAGGTGTTTGGGGCAGAAGAACAAGCAGTCACAAAGTTCTAGACTCTAAAATGGAAGATAAGAGGAACTGCAGGAACAAAGTGAGCAAAAGTGCAGAAGGTAGGGTGGAGAGTGAGGACAAGGGACAGGAATTACCACTCTGTGACCACAGCATAGGTGGCCCACAGGGGATACCCAGGAGTGTCTAGAGAGAAGGCTACCTAGGTGGACAAAGGCCAGATCTGGAAGGGCTTTGTTTGCTGTACTGGAGGGTTTCAACTTCATCTCAAAGGTCCCAAGAATGCTATGAAAGATTTAATGGAGAGGGTGACGTAATCATATTACCCCATAACGTAACTGCCATGATCTGGAAGAAGGATGTTGGGTGCTGGAGCTAGGGCAAGGACAGTGAATCCAAGGATGAGGGGGCAAGGGTTCAAAACACTTGAGAAATAGAAACAACAGAATTCAGTCATGGACAAATGCAGGTGAATAAGGGGGAGGGAAGCATCAAAGAAGGCTCTGAGATTTTTAGTTTGAGCCACTAATTTGGTTTGGTTATAGCCTTCTTTAAGAAGGTAGAGCAGGTTTGCGAAGGAAAATATGATTTCTGTCTTTTATGTATTGGATTCAGAAGGTCTAGGGTCAAGTTGTTCAGAACATGAATTTATAAATGCACATGGAGAAGCAAGGAAAGATAGATGAGTCAGAGATACAGAATTGGAAATCCTTAGGGTGGGCGCTGGAGTGAGACTGCATGGGTTGAAATTCTGGCTCTATCATTTGGTACCTGCAAATTGCAGGCAATAATAAGATTGTTGTGAGGATTAAATTATGCAATCCATATTAAGCAAGCAGCATGGAGCCTGGAAAAGAGTAAGTGCTCAGTAAATGTTTACCATTACTATTAATGTTGGCATTGTTTAGTATTTGAAGTCCTATAAGTGGATAAGACCATTCAGAGAGAAGGTACTGAGATAGAAGAAAGAAAAGCTGAGAGCTGAACCCTGGAGAAAGCAGAGGGTTGACAGGAGGCAAAGGAGAAAGTGAAAGAGAGAATCATGTCAGAAGAGAATTTCACAGTTCATGTGGGTTGTGCAACTGTGTATCAAGGAGGTAGAAGAACTCATTTTCAATCAATTTCACACACAGCCTCTTTACACAACTGGTGATGTGCACTCCCTCAGGACAGAACCCATATGCTCAGGGCTCTGTATGCGGTGTGGCTGAAGGCCAGTGTATACAGGAAACAGCACAGGACTGCATCCCATGTGCCTGGAACAGACTGGGTCTTAGTAGGACCTCAATAAATGTTGAATGAGTGAACGAGTGACATGAAAAGACAAACTCGAGCTCTGGCTCGGCCACTTGCTAGCTGTGAATCCTGAGCCAGTTATTTCTAGCCTCTCTGAGACCTCACTAGTGAAATCAGAATAATAATGCCCACTCTCGGGGTTGTGTGAAAGGAGATAACATATGTAAGACTGTTGTGTAAACTGTGCCACGCTTTACAAAGGTACAGAAGTATTAATAAAGGTTGGGGGCTAACTCATTAAAACCATTTACTGTGGTTCTAGCAAACAGCAGAAATATATATAAAGGTTGGGGGCTGGGGTAGAAAAGGGTTTTTATTCTACCAATTGGATGGAAGCTGGAATTTGATAAACAGATTTGTTCTCTCCAGGGACTCCAGCATCCCAGTTCCACAGGGGGCTTCAGTCCACTGACCCAAAGCATGCTCTGTTGATTCTTCCTACCTGAATTCTGTTGAAATCAAGAATTAAGACTTCCTAGTTTTGACAGGGCCTTTTCGGGTTTGTCATTTTAATTAGTTTTGGCATTTTATCTGGTTTCCTTTCATTAGTGGAATAGCCAGAGACCTAAGATTACAAACTCTCTCCAGGCTCCTTGGGGAGACCTCCAGTCTTTGAGGTCCCGGTCTTACAAGAATCTTGACTTGACCCTTTCCTGGAAGCAGGACTCTGACCACAGGACACAGTCCAGGCACAGAGACACCTCCAGCTGCTCTCTGAAGAGTCCCACCTCTGTCAAGCATGAAGCAACCAAGCACGTCTGGAGCCATGAAGCTGGCTGGCCCCAGCCCCGTATTTTATCAATGACACCATCTTTCCTCTAGACCAGTAACTGGGTCCAAGAGGCAACTGAAATGGCTAGGGTCAAAGAGCCAAGAGCATTGCAAAGAGGCACAGGAAAAAAATCTTTCACTGCATTGCAATTTATTTCTAAATTTTTTATTTATTATAAAGGCAATTTTAAAATATTGTAAACTTTTGTAAGAAAATAAGAAAAAGTATTCACATCCCCACCATCTTTCTGCAGCATGGTAAAGAAGGAAGGAGGGCTGATCTGCTGTCTGAAGGCCTGAATTCCAGTTATCTGCTATCTCCTTGCTTGTGGACTAGGAACTAGGCACTTAATCTCCTCTACTAGGTGGACCATTAGGATCCACCCATTCTGCCTCTCAGTGTTTTTGTAAGAATTAAATGAGATAAATTCCTTCTGGAAAATTTGCAGAGACTTGCCCCATGGAAGAATACAGGTTAACCTCCGAATAGTACACCTGCTAAATTTTCCTCTACATTCTGAAAAAAGGAAGGAAGGGGACAGGAACCGTCTTTTGTTTAACACTTGCCACAGATCAGTCACAGTACCTTCGCCATTTAACCCGACTCATGTAATCCTTTCCTTGTACACTGTGAATCAGGCCCTATATGTCCCATTTTACAAATGAGGAAGCTGAAGTTCAGAGATCTAAAGTACAGGACCTAAAGCAAGCCAGTTGGTAAATAACAGACCCAGGATTTGAACGCAGATCTGTCCAACTCCAAAGCCCGTGCTGTTTCTTCTGTACAAGGTCAGTGAGAAGAGGACTATTTGGCTCCCTTCCTAGCCCTTCCCCTCTGACATCATCTTCACTTCTCAATAATGAAGACTGACCCCAACCCACCATGGTTAGGCCTAGCTCTAAAGTTGTTTGAAGGATGATACTGCCTTCTGACCTTCAACCTGTCTCTGTTTCCCCAAACTCCAGCCTGCTTTTGTCCACAAAGCCAGGCTGGATGCAGAAAACATTGTCCAGTCTTCCCAAGTCTGATGTGGAACATTGTGTGCTTGAACAGAGAGCACAGGACAGAGATGAGACCACTGAAATGGGGGAGGAATGGGAGAGAGGCAAATACTCCCTGGTTCAGGATGTTTGAACTTCCAGGCAGATTTCCTGGAATAAAAGCAAGAATGGACTCTTTCAAAAAGCACCTAGGCATTGACCCTGAGCTCTGCAATGTCTTCTTCATCTTCTCAGGTAAGGAGGAATCCCTGAAAACTCTGATGATGGCTTGGAACGGCATGATTTGCAGAAGTCACCCAGCTTTGGCTAGATTTACTATCTTGGTATGGGGTCTTGGGGAGAGAGTGGAATCTGTAGGAAATACTGATAAAGCTGTTCTAGCTGAAACCCCATAGGGAATCCATAGTACAGTTTATTCCAAATAATGATATAAAGTTACACCCTCAAATACAGGACCTCAACTTGATTCTCCATTGGCAGTAGATTAGGTTCAACTGATGTCTGTTTTCTTGAGTAAATTAACACTTCTTCAGAAGGCAGCTACAAGCCTCAGTAAGCAGAGGATGGGGGAGGTGGGGGGGAAGAGACCAGGGGCCCTCAGGGTTGGGTCAGAGCCTCCTTGGCTTCTATCCACATGGCAAAGTTGTAGGTGTGCTTGTGTGTCTATTCCTCCGTGTCTCTCGCTGCACGTCAGACAATCCAGCTTCAATCGTCAGACTGCTCCCTTTACATTTCTGCTGGGGACTTGGAGGGAGGAGGGAATGGGGAAAGGGCTCCCTATTTAGAAATTGCATTGAGATGAAAAGACAATATGACACATCGGCTCATGTCAAAGGAGCTCATTCTTTCCGCCTACAGCATTAGCAATTTCCTACCAAGGTTCAATTTTTTGAAAGAAATTATTATTTGGTTTTAATTTATTTTATTTGCAACATAACTCAACAAGACATTCCTGCTCAGAGCAGAGTGGGAGCCTGCCCAAGGGCAGAGACTTAAGTTGGGGGGGATGGGCACATTGGCTATTTCCGAAGAGAGGAGGGCATAGGAGTGGGAGCCCTCTGATTTCTGTCTCAAACCTCCTCTTATTCTGCCTCCCATCCACCCCAACTCCTCTTCCTGCATCTGAGCAGTCTGGCCTGGGGGGTACCCAAACTCGGGATGCTCCATCCATGGCTGTAGATGCAATGAGAACAATGGGGGAGGGGGAGCTGAAAGTGAGTTGGCCTCTGTAAAACCACCCTCAGCTTCAGAGCCAGGAAAGGCTGCCTCCGTCCTTCCCTCACCCCAGCCTCCTCCTTTCTCCCTCATGTAAAATCCTAGAGTGCTGTTGCCGGAAAGAGCCTCAAAGAGCTCCTAATCCAACTTCAGGTAGGCACACTAAGCCCCAGATAGGGGATATGACAGCCTCATGGCTGCTTTGGTGCACCAATCCTGAATCCCAGCCATCCCAGGCCCTGTCCAATGTACTTATTTGCCACCACTCCATGCTTACTATCTCTGTTCCTGCTTCTCTCCTCCCCACCCCTACATCCAAACTCAGAATGAATGGGGTTTCTCTGCGAGATAGAATTGAAGGGCAACAATTCTACTTCTTTCCACCTCTTTCCCTCTCTGGGTTTGAGTGGGACCCCGAATCCTCCCTCCCACGTCTTGGTGGGACCCTGGGACTCTGAATTTGATCTCTTCATATAGGAAGAAGCGAAAGTGTGTTTTGGGGTTGGGTTTGCAGGGCAAAGGGGTTTGAGAGACAAAAAAGTTTCCATCGTTAAATGAAGAATTTTTTCTGCTTTGTGGCTGAGTATGTGACCACAGTGGTATCAGCAATTGACCTGGGGGCAGGGGGAGGTGGCAGGCTAAAGAGGACAACTAGGGTGAGGCTTTATTTTAATGTTAAAAATACATTTTAAATGTCTCCTTCTGAATGTGTGTTTCTTTATCTGTACAGCTGTCTCTCTGTCTGTTTCTCTGTTCTCTATCTCTTATAACTGTCTCTCTGTATCTCTATCTCATCCTCTGTCTCTCTCATTTTTATCTGTCTCTTGCCTCTATCTCTGTCTCTGTTTCTTTCTCTTTGTCTCTCTCACACACCCTAACTCCTACACTTCAACTTCAGTAGCTAATGACTGACCCAGGGGCCCTAACCTGTTTCTGCAGCCCTGTCAGGGCAGCAACTCCTTCACAGTGTTAGATTGAGAAATTCCAGGTCCAGAGCTGCTGCCGGGGCGCCAGAGACGCTGCAGAACCGCCTGCCGAGTGTGAAGGCTGAATCCGGGAACAATGAGAAATTATCTGTTAATTCTCGGCTCCTGCCACCTGCTCTGCTCCAAACGAGCTCCTTTACCCTCGGTTTAGATGCAAATTCCCCCACTCGATATAAGCAAAATATTGATTTGCCTGCATCACAGGTCTGGGCCCTTGGAACGGTCCTGTATTTTTTCATTCCCTGCAAAGGCAAAACAAGGCGCTTTGTTCTGTGAATTTCCCCAGGAACTCGCGAGGGGGAGGGAGAAATAGCAGCGGAGTGACAGAGTTGCCATAAACACGGGCAAAGAGCAGTTCTCCATTTGTATTTTACATAAACACAAACCTGCCACTTGGGAAACTGCTAATAAGCATGTAGCCAGAGGCTCTCCTGGGTGCTGAGATCTGCATCGGGTGATGGAAAATAAGTTAATAGGGCCTCTGGGCTCCTCAGGTGGGTTTTCAGAAGCACCAGGAAGGCGAATGGGGATGCCAGAGTCCCACTTGTTCTTGGAACAGCAACCAAACACCTCCAGCAGGAAGGCAGCCCGGATTGCACAGTATCGCCTGCGTCGTGTCTGCCTGGTCCCTGCCTGAGTTCCTAACCTTCTCCTATCACAGGCACAGGGATCAAGGTGGAAGCTGCGAACCTTCCACAATTGCCTCTCCCTCGTCCCCTAAACTTAGGCCCACGCTATGGTAGCACCAACTGGGTCTTCAGCACCGTGGACAGAGCCAGGGAGCGCCT
The DNA here is from genome assembly GCF_000951045.1 of Mandrillus leucophaeus. NCBI lineage: Eukaryota > Metazoa > Chordata > Mammalia > Primates > Cercopithecidae > Mandrillus > Mandrillus leucophaeus. Next base: position 3,432,565 of record NW_012106919.1, on the reverse strand, counting down.
CAAGGTGGAAAAGCCGCCTGGCTGGGCCAGGGTCCTCACAGGCCTCGCCTTAGCCCTTGGTGCCCAAGGCACTAGCTGCTAGAGGATAGCAAGTCTAAGGGCCGGCTGGCACAGATGGCGCGCAGTGGAGACCGCCAGTAGCTAGGGCTCCGAATCTCCTCCCTCCGGAACGTGAGTCACTGCTCGAGTCACTTCCTACAAGCGTGTTAAAGAAGAGGCAAGACCCTCTTCCCTCGCCAGCCACTCGGGTATACACCAACCCAGCGGTTTCCAGGGGCTTCAGCTAAAGTTTCCTTCCCAGCTCTGGGAGAGCAAATGGACTGGAGTCTGGGGCTTCAGGCGAGCCCCTCACAGAAGGGGCCCCACCGCCGACAGGTGGAGATCAAGAGACTCCCGTGATAGGCCCCCCAGCAGGGCGCTGGTCCCCCGGCCTCCCTGACCATGGCTCATAGACTTCCAGCGCTGAATGAGGAGCCTCGAAGCCCCTCAGCCAATCTGTTCCTGGGCCTCACTCCACAGTTTCTGAGGGGATCTCTGCTTTAAGTCTAGCCTCAATCCTCCCGTTTAGCTTTCTGTCTTTCTTGTAATGCTTGGCAGAAAGATACATGATCTCTGGTGCTGTTTCACAGAAGCAGGGAAGTGGGTCGGCGGAACTGAGCGCCCTACGCCCTCTTGAAATGGCCCCCCATTCCTATTCGCCAGAAACTTTCCCCTCCCGTTGCCATGGAGAGAGACCGCCGCTGCCTCCCGTCGCCATAGCAACATGCGGGTACCGCTGACCGCAGGATTGCGGAGCTCAGAAAGTCTTGCAGTTCGCATCGCCCGCCTGTCTTGGGGTCTTCTACCTCCGAAGCTGGAACTCGGGGACCAGTCTAACTTCTCCCGTCAGGAACCTCTGCCAAGGTCCCCCCAGACCCAGCCTGACCGTCGCTCTTTCTGTTACAGGGTTATCTATTTCCCTGTCATTCGTGCGACATGTGGCAGTTTCCCCAGTGTTATCACAAACACTATCTTTCTGTCCCCAGGGAGCCCGTGAAGTACTTAAAATCATTACACCACCTTTACGGAGAGGAAAATTGAGGCTCAGAGACGCCCAAGGTCACACCAGGCAGTGAATGCGGAGCGGGAACCCGGACTCCTTCCTGGCCTTGCACCCTCTGAGATTCGGGACAGCCCGGCTCCCCGCCTCGAACCCCCTACTCCCCGGACTCAGACCAGTCCCTGAGTGTAGAGGGGGCGGCCGCGAGGCGCCAGACTTGCCAGCTGCCGCGGGATGCCACGTGAGGGGCGGGGACCCTGCGGGGAAGTGATTAAAAGCAGAGCGGAGCCGCAGGGGGCCGCTGCAGGGAGGGTCTTCTTGGGGC
>NW_012106919.1:3410520-3430001 GCF_000951045.1 Mandrillus leucophaeus | reverse complement strand
TGCGGGAGGGTCGGCGACGTGGCGGCCGGCCCCGGGTATTTACCTGCTGCACCAGTGCCCTGCAGTCACGCTCGCCGGCTGCCGCGGGGCTTCTTTGTCCCGACGTCTGGAGGGTCCCGGGCGGGAGGGAGTACGGGGTCGTGTCCCCTCCGTGGGGGAGGGGCTGGGGGGGTGAGAGGCCTGGAGAGAATGCGGAGTGGGGGTGGGGAGATCCTGCAGGGACCAGGGCACCGGGGTTCCAGGAGGCTCTGCGGGCTCCATTCCTCCTTGTTCCCCGACCCCGACTCCAGTAGGGCTGGGCCTAGGAGTACTCGGGAGTTGCCCAGTGGCTCCGCATCGCTGGCGCGGGAAGGGGAGAAAGGGGCTGCCAGAGGCGGGAATTTGGTCCCCACGCCCTGCTCCAGGGACGAGATGCCAGGGACCGGCGGTTCCAGGAGCAGGTACAGGTGGGGTAAACTCCCCAGCGGCTACAGGTCCCAGGGTCCTTTCACTTGAGGTTAAAGGTCGTATATAGAGGTAGATACCCATGAGGAACAGTTCAGGGGAGGGGGCAGTAGGCCAAGGGGAGCCTTGGGTGTGTGAGGGGGCTGTATCCAGCCTTGGGGTGACTGGAGCCCACCTGAGCCCCGTGAGGGTCGTAGCAGGCACTGCTCTCCCTAGTTGTGGCAATGTTTAGTCAATGGCTTGATCACTGCAGCAGAAGGGACTGAAGTTAGACATAAAGAAGAACTTCTAGAGGGTAGTATGGAGATGGAGGTTGGGGAAGTTGATTCCCTGCCTTGGAGATTCGCAGAACAGGTTAGGCCTAACAAGTTATTATTATAAGACTCTGGTTCTCTGGTGCCATCCCCTCCCACACCACCCGTTTCCCCATACCCACCAGACACAGAATTTTCCCTATCAGGGAGTCTCTTCCTGCCTCTCCCTACTCCCCAGCTCCCTTCCATCTTTTCCACCAAGGATCCATCTCCAGCGGGGCCTTAATGCTGGTCCTGACCCTCAGAACCTACAGGGTGAGAACATACCTGTGGAGTTCCACCTGGGATGGAAGCTGCCTCTCCTGTCTGTTCAGGGCAGAAATGCCAGGTGTGAGGGTGGAAGTTGCTGGCAGTGGGGCAGGGCTGTATGTACGCAGCACATCTTGGTAGGGGGAGGCACTGGTGTTCTGACTCCGGAGGGATACCCATTATCTGCAATGACAGGTGCCTGGATGGCCAGGTTGAGGGTGAGAAAAGCCTGAGGGGTGAGAGTCAGCAGGCCCAGATGAATTACTATGCCTTCCCTGCAGGCTGTATCAGAAGATGAGTTCGAGTTAGCTCTGGAAAACTTTAACTTTGGCTGCTGAGTCACAAGTCCCGGGAAGCCCAGGGTCCAAGTTGGGAGGCTGAAAGGGATGTGGGGAGGCAGGAGCAGACCCTTTGATCATAGCAAGAGAAAGATAGTGGTTGAGAGTGGCCTTGGGATCTTGAGAATTTAGGTGACCAGAGGGTCTGGGGAGATGCCATGGAGTTCAGGACCAGGCCCTGAAGGACCAGGCCCTTGTTGAGGAAAGGTACAATGCACAACCCTTTAGAACCCAAGGAGATGATATTCTTATTAGTGTGTTTTGAGCTTTAGAGTTCTGGAAGCAGGGTCCAGTATCTAGGAGTTGTAGAGCCCTTAGATTTACAGTTCTAGAAGTTCTCTTCTCTCTCTGACTTTGATGAGAACGTCAAGTAGGGATGGTGGTTTCAGTAGGTGTCATCCCTCTAAGCTCTGTACAAAAGACATGTTCTCTTCTAACTGTCTGAAGCTTATCTTCCCTGTCCACAGAGTTAAGGGTATAACATGTGGCTGCAAATAGTGAGGAGTGGCATTGAGGCATCTGGATCAAGCCAGGTTTCTTTATGGTCTGTATAGGGTTGTCTGGAGTAGGGAAAGCATGCTAAGACAAAGTCCCGACTAAACTAGGTGGCATCCTTTCTAGTCTTGCTTAGGAAAGGAAGCCTGTAAGGACAGAGTCACACTTAGGAACCGAAATCAGAGGAGTCTCTGAAAGTAGAAATAAATAGGGGCATCTGGATCTGGGCACTCCAAATATAATGACACAACTTCATCCCTCCCTTCTTTCTTCTAGGAGCACTGAACTCTTTCTTGCTCCCCAAGGACCCAGGCAGACCCCCTCCTCCTCTCACTAGTTGCAGGTACAAACAGGGAGAGGAGCATAGAGGGAAAAGAATTTCTGACTGTCTGCCCCCAACCTCCATCACTCCAGCCTTGATCCCACATTTAGAAGGCCCACATGCCCTGACCCCTCAGGCAGAAAGGTACAGTTACCATCCGCCAAAATAATAATATTAGTAATTGCTAAATTAGTGCCAATGCTCTCTTAGCTATAACACTCCACATTCGTCTCCAATTTAGCTCTGAATCCCCTAATGATGGTGGAAGCGAGCGCCCAGTCATAAAGCTTGGTGCGGCCGTAATTAGCTTGGCATTGTCTCTCCTCATCACAGCTTTTTCAGGAGCATTAATTCCTTCTCTGTTTGGACTTTGCTAATTATCCCCATTGGTAGCTCAGGCTGGATCTCTGAAAGAAGGAAAGGAAGCAAAAGCCCTCTGCTCCCCTCCCCCCAGCCCTGAATTTTAATTACACCGGCTTCTCCTAATAAACTTACAAGCCCTGGCAGAGCTTATTATTAATGGGCCACATATGAGCCTCAGTACAGAATAGCTCTGTTCTCCTAACACACACACACACACACACACACACACACACTCTCTCTCTCTCTCTCTCTCTCTCTCTCTCTCAGATATTCCTCAGGGACACCTTCTCCAGAGGCCACTGGTTACTTGCCTGGTGGCTGGTGGGCAACCTGAAGTGTCAGCTTTCCAGGGAAGAAGTAAGATGGGGCAGGTGGTGACCAGGCTGGTCATAATCTGAGTCTCTGGGGCTCTGTCCAGGTTCATAGGGTCAGGCCAAAAAGTGGGAGTATCCCTGCCATCCTCTCCTGAGTACAACTAAGAAATGCCTGCCCCCTCCACCCCCTGCCAACTTCTCTGTCCAACCTGGGACTCTACAGCTCAATCTGTAGTCCTCCCAGATATCTGGTTCAAGAGCCCAGATTTGGGCATCAGAAAGTCCTAGGTTCAAATCCCAGCTCTTCTCCTTAATGCACTGTACCCTTGAACAAGTTACCTGGTTAACATCTCTACACTTAGTTTATTTATCTTTAAGCGTGAATACCAATTTCTTAGGGAGGGTAAACATGTTAAATCAGATAATGTAAAGGGCATAATGCTTACTATGTAGAAATAAATAAATAATATTATTAGTATTTTATGAGTGGTTCTGCCAGAATATCTTCTCTTCCCAGGCTAAACACTGTTCTTCCAAGCTCCTGGGCCTCTACGTCACTTGCTCCCTGGCCTCTGGGCTGTGCTTTGTCCATGTCTCTATCTGTGTCTGCACGAGAGCTCCTTGGCAGAGGCAGCTCCTGCTCTCCCCAGCCTGAGCGCTGACCATTTCTGAGGGTCCACCACCAATTCCAGGCCCTGAAGCCAACCTTCTCTGGCTTTGTGATGAGCAGGGAAAATGGTTCTTTCTTTTTGCTTCCTCTTCCCAGTTTATCTCTTCAATTACAATTGGTTAGGAAGAATGCCTGTTACTGTTACAAAATGGATTTTTCTGACATGAGAGCCCATTAGAAAAATGGGAACAATAGCAAGCGATAAGAGTTGCTGATGAATTCTAACACTATGGGTGGAGAAGAGGAGAGGGGGCACTAGGGCTGCCTTTGGAGAAAGAAGTGTCAGTGGGGGAAGATAAGAAAGCCCTGAGCTGCTAATTAATAACCCAGCGTTTTCTGGAAGAGGAGGGAGACCATGGGCCATCACCCCAACAAGACAGTCTCATTTAAGGTGACAAGCAGATTCTACCCTGATGGCCTTGAAGGGGATCTCAACTTCCCAGGAGAGAAGAGGGGCCTGACGCCCCTCGGATGCTTTGTCCTCTGATCTGGTGTCTCCCTTCCCTGGCTCAAAGACTTAGCTTTGTGTCTGTTCTGTATACACAGTCAATTATTATCCTCCACCAAAAAGCAAAACATGAAGAATAACAGCAGCTTACATTTTGGGGACATTCACCATGTACCAGGGCCTGTGTTCAAAGTCTTAGCTTATTTAATATTCACAATGATTCAGAAAGGTAGGAATAATTCGAATCCTGACTAAATAAAAGAGAAAACTAAGATTTGGACAGGTTAAATAACTTGCTCAAGTTCACACAATTAGAAAGCAATGAGGATGGTACACGCTATGCTGTCATTCATTCTGGCACTGCCACCCACCTGAGATGTCCATCCTGTGTCTGAGCACCTGTGAGTCCAGTTTCACAGCCAGGGCTAGGAGCCATGTGTCGCTGTACAAGGCTATGTCACTCGGGTGATCCCAAAGCCTAGTTCCATAGCTGTTTTCTCTCCCATAGGGCTGCTGGATAGCTGGCTACTATGGTTTACCAAATCAGGTGCCCATGAAATACTAGAGCTCTTCTGATGCCTGAATGAAAACATTTCACAATGAATATTGGCTTCTTTTCCCCAAATTTCAAGAAATTTTTCAAGAACATAGGATGTTCTCAATTACAGGTTTTTCTTCCATGATCTTCTTACTCCTTTGGAATTCATTCCTGTTCACCAGCTGGCTGGTGATGGTAACAACAAAGCAACTGAGGAGGCAGCAAGCAAATGAGTGTTAGCAGGAAAGCCTGGAGATGTGTGATCTGAACCATGGTTTTGTTATGTCTCAAGATACAGACAGACCTGGCTACGTCCGAAACTGTTACATTATTTCTGCTAGTCAGATTGTTCTTGGTTTGTGAAGGCAAGGTTAAAACTATCTCTATTGATTAATGTTCATGGTTTGCAGGTGTTCTGCCCACTAAACAAATTTCAAAACTAAGGACTGTTTCAAATTGGGCTGGGCATAACTAATTCTAATAAAAATAGGTAATATTTATTTTATTGCTTATTACATCTTAGGCACTATCCTCAACACTTTTGGTCTCATTTAAACCTTACAATGACCCTATAAGGTAGATACTATTATTACCCCCAATTTATAGATGAGGAAACTGAGGCTGAGAAATGTTACCTAGTTTGCCAAAGGCACACAGTTTAAAACTAGTGGAGGTAGACTGTGAGTGAGCCCAGTCTGACTTCAGGGCAATGCTTCCTTCTCTCTAAGCTGAAGAGGAAGTAAAGAAGAAGACAGGGAAGAAGAATCCAAATACCAAGGAAGTACTTTCTCTTTTTCAGGGCTGGGCTGAGCCCTCTCTCCCTTACTGGAGGCTTACTTCTCACTTTTCCTGAAGTGAATGCGTGGTGTAAATTGGAAGAGCACTGGATCAGGACTCAGAAACTGGTGGAGTTGCCCATCAAAGTTCTAGCTGCCTCAGGGGGTCAAAGTTCAAACAAGATGTGAATGGGGAAAGGATTTTGAAGTCTCTTTGTGCACCTGTGATTTCCTAGGGGACATGTCCCAGTGGGTTGGCCCCAGCAAACCCAGAGTTGAAAGGCACACAGCTTAGGTTATCTGGGCAGCCCTTAGGCTGTACCTCAATGTACCTTAAACTAGGAGATGAGGGCTGTCTGAGTTCGAGGACATGTATAGCGATTTTAAAGGGGGTAAATCCTCTACAATCACCTCCCTCCCTGCTGCTTGTTTCTGGTCTTACCAGCCTTGCTCACCAACCTTGCATCTCTTGTGAAGATGAACCCACTCAGTGTTTGAGACCTAATTCTCCTTGTACTGCCTGCCAGTGAGATGTCAAAAGCCCAGGCTCCTCTAGTCCTGGAAGAAGATTCTTCAGGCACAGGACGGGCCTCCTGGTCTCATATAACCACTATTGGGCGCTGGGTGCTGATTCCAATAACCCATGCTCTCTGCCTTCCCTAATCACAGCTCTGAGGGAAGAGCAGCTGGGGGTCATGTGGAGAAGCAATCTAAATAGCAACCACACGGAGGAAAACCTCATTCTCCTGCCCCACCCCCTTCTCCTACCTCTCTTTTCATTTACGAATTCAATTTTTTGTCAGGCTGAACATTTAAATGCACTGTATGCTCTCTAGATTCCCCCTACCCCCTTCTCATTAAAATTCTAATTATCACCAGAACAAGTAAGATGTATGATCAAAGGAAAGCAAAGCCCTAGAAACACCTTTTGTTTTGAGGTGAGTCATATTGCAGAGAATGCATCCAGAACAGCTGTAACAAAGAACAGATGTGAAGGGCTAGAGATGGCCGGATATGTAGAATAAGGACACATATAGCTGTGGTGACTTTCCCGGTGAGCCCACTAGGATAAAGGCCTAAAGAAACAGTCTCCAAATTATTTAGATCCTGAACTCATAACAGGTTAAAAAAAACAACTTAGTGCCTCCAATATATGTTTTTTTTGTTCCCAAGTTACATACATGTTTCACAGAGGTGATACTTCAGAACCAGACTGGCTCAGTTGTAGCCCTGTTTCACCACTTACTAGTTGTGTGACCTGGGTAATCTATTTAACCTTCTGTGCCTCAGTTTCCACATCTGTAAAATGAGGATAATAATCATATCTTTTTCATTGGAGAGGATTAAATAAGTGAATAGATATAAAGCTCTTTGAACCTTAGACATAGTAATGTTGAATACATTGCCTAAATCTAATAATAATATGCTATTATTCCTGTCAACCTGTATATTAAAATTTTGATTTCTTTTAAAGATTATAAATATTAAAATGGCTTGGTTTTTTGTCTCTTGTGTCCCCCCTGCCCCAAGGTTCACCCCCATTGGAGACACCACCACATTGGAGACCTTTAGTATAGAAGTTGACTTAGAATGAGCTTTCCTGGTGTCCAGCAGTCTCAGGTGAAGAACTAGCTCTAGCTCCTTTGGCCAGGAAAAGGCTCTAATGTCTCTGTGCAGGGAGCCAGGCGTTGGGAAGGCTTGAGAAGGGGTGGTGGTAGGTGGCTCAGGACTTGAGGATTCTCTGCTATTATTCTCTATTCTCAGAGGTGACAGCTGATCTAGGCAAGTAACTTGCAGCAAAGAAGTCAAAAGGCAGTGCTGGCTTCCCAGAGAGAGTGGCTGATATCCTCACCTCCTTCTTGGCCCCTCTGATGTGGGATGTCTTTCCCTGGAGCCTATGTGCTGTGGGAGTACCTGGATCCCCTTAGGAGGGGCCTGGGCATTTTTGTATCCCAAGCCTAGCCCAGAACTTGGCACATGGCAAGTACTCAGTAAATGTTGCTTGAACTTAATTGAAATGAGAGCTAATTACAGCCTCCTCATATATCATTCTTTCATTCACTCATTCATTCCATGTGTCAGTTTCTATGCGAGGCCCTGAGTCAGACAAAGAGGCAAAACATGTGTCAAAGTAGCCTACAGTTTAACCAGAGACAGACAGGCCAGGGCAGAGGAAAGAGTGCCAGGCTGAGTGGTGGACATCTGGACCCTAGTCCAGGTTCTGTGTCTGACCAACCTGTGACTCCAAGCAAGTCCCTTCTGTGGACCACTGCTCCCATCTTTAAAGGCACAGCCTGGACTCAGTACTTGTGGGGTCAATTCTCACCTTAAATAGTAATATTTTTAAGGCATTTGGACAGGCTAAGACAGAGGCTGCAAACTTACAGGCTTTCATGGGCCAGACAGGGAACAGGGAGTGGAAGGTTGAACTGGTGAGGACATATCCTTACAAAGAGAGTCACCAGTTCCCACTATGTGGGAGCCCTTGTCAATTACAAGTCATTCGTCTTTTCCAGTGAAGTCAGAAGTCTGGGGTGATGAAGATGGTGGAATTTCTTAACATTTCAATCATCAAGCAAGCCAAACAAAACTCCTCTGCTAGCTTGTCCACAGTAACGTTTTTGCAAACCCTGCAAGGTATGCCCTTGGTTCGGAGCCTTCTGACTTCTCTACTCTGAGCAAGAAGAGGCCTTGGACTCAAAGGTTCATTCCCAAATTTGGAGAGGAAAGTGGGATGGGAGGTTTGCTTAATAATTTCTCACAAAGAGGGGCATCCCTCATAGGGGCATACCCTTTTCTCGGGATAATGGGCATCCCTGGGGTTAGGGGTGGGCTGGGGGTGGGGCAGTGAGTGCCCACCTCCAAACCAATCACAACATTTAAAACACCATTTTTATAGCAAAGCTCTTGAATAGCCACAGGAATGGAAGAGGACAGCTCTAGGAATCATTTGTACATGAATACCTTGGAGATATTGTAGGTTCAGTTATAGACCGCTGCAATAAAGCATATATCAAAATAAAGCAAGTCACACAAATTTTCGGTTTCCCAGTGCATATAAAAGTTATATATATTTACACACACACACACATACACACACACGTAAGTTATATATACTTATATGTGTGTATATATATAAGTTATATTATATATACATATAAGTATATATAACTTATACATATATACATATGTATGTATATATAGATCTATATAACTTTTATACTATACTACTTTTATACTATATATGTATGTGTATATATACACACATAACTTTTATAATATGCTACTTTTATACTATATATACATATATGTATATAGAACTTTTATACATAAAAGTATTTGTAATTTATATATATGCATATGTAAACATATATTTAACTTTGTGTAATTCTATTGTGCACTTAATAGGCTACAGTATATTTTATAAAAATATTTTCTAAAAATAAATAGAATTATTAGAATAGCATAATAGAATTAAACAAAATATATATACAGTATAAAATATGCATATATATAGTATAAAATATACTGTAGTCTATTACGTATATACAGTATATACATATATGTGAATATATACATATATGTATATATACATATATGTGAATATATACAGTATAAAATATGCTGTAATATACTGTAAATATAATGGCATCAAGAATGGTGAATCCTATTCAGATGGTTTTCAATTTACTTTGACCAGATCCATCAGAGGAATCACTATGCGTGGCAGCTAAAGCCTTACAAAACGTATACAATGTAATATATATACCTATACATATATATACATGTATACAGTGTAAAATATACTGCAGCCCCTTAAGTGTGCAATAGAATTACACCCAAAAACAATATATATCTTAATTTTAAAAACTTGATTGCTAAAAAATGCTAACAATCTGAGCCTTCAGGGAGTCTTAATGTCTTCTTGATGGTGGAGGGTCTTTCTTCGATGTTGATGACTGCTGACTGATCAGTTTGGTGGTTGCTGGTGGCTGGAGTGGCTGTGGTAATTTCTTAAAATAAAAAAACAGTGAGTTTGCTGCGTCAATGAACTTTTCCTTTCACTAAAGATCTCTCTGTAGCATGCACCGCTGTCTGAGAGCACTTTATCCACAGTAAAACTTCTTTCAAAATTGGACTTCATCCTCTCAAACTTTGCTACTACTTTATCAACTAAGGTTATGTACTATTCTAAATCCTTTGTGGTCATTTCAACAATGTCCACAGCATCTTTACCAGGAGTAGATTTTATCTCAAGAAACTACTTTATTTACTCATCCACAAGAAGCAACTCCTCATCCATTCTTCAGGCTCCACTTCTAATTCTAGTTCTCTTGCTATTTCCACCACATCTGCAGTTACTTCCTTCACTGACGTCTTGAACCCCTCAAAGCCATTGATGATGTTTGGAATCAACTTCTTTTAAATTTCTGTTAATGTTGATATTTTTACCTTTTCCCCTGAATTATGAATGTTCTTAATGGCATCAAGAATGGTGAATCCTATTCAGATGGTTTTCAATTTAGTTTGCCCAGATCCATTAGAGGAATCACTCTCTATGACAGCTGAAGCCTAAGATTTGAAAGTTGAAGTTACTCCTTGATCCATGGGCTGCAGAATGGATGTTGTGTTAGCCGGCATGAAAACAACATTAATCTCCTTGCACACCTCCATCAGAGCCCTTGGGTGACTAGGTGCATAGTCAATGAGCAGTAATATTTTGAAAGGAATCATTTCTTCTGAGCAGTAAGTCTCAACAGTGGGCTTAAAATATCCAGTAAACCATTCTTAAACAGATGTGCTATTATCCAGGTTTTGTTGTTCCATTTTTAGAGCATAGGCAGAGTAGACTGAGCATAATTCTTAAGGACTGTAGGATTTTTGGAATGGTAAATGAGCATTGTTTTCATCTTAAAGTCATCAGCTATGTTAGCCCCTAAAAAGAGAGTCAGTCTGTCCTTTGAAACTTTGAAGCCAGGCATTGACTTCCCCCTTCTAGCTGTGCAAGTCCTAGATAGCATCTTCTTCCAATATAAGGCTATTTCTTATACACTGAAAATCTGTTTTTCAGTGTAGTCACCTTCATCAATTATCTTAGCTAGATCTTTTGAATCACTTACTGAAGTTTTTACATCAGCACTTGCTGCTGCTTCTTTGAACTTTTACATTATGGAGAGGACTTCTTTCCTTAAACCTCAAGAACCAACCTCTGCTAGAATCAAACTTTTCCTCTGCAGCTTCCTCTCCTCTTTCAGTCTTCATAGAATGAAAGAAAGGTACTGTCTTGCTCTGGATTAGGCTTTGGCTTAAGGGAATGTTGGGGCTGGTTTGAACTTCTGTCCAGACCACTAAAGCTTTCTCCACATCAGCAATAAGAGTATTTTGCTTTCTTATCATTTGTGTGTTTGCTGGAGTAGTACTTCTGATTACCTTTGAGAACTTTTTCTTTGCATTCACAACTTGGCTATGGGGCACAAAATGCCTCACTTTTGGTCTGTCTTGGCTTTTGATATGCCATCCTTACTAAGTTTAATTATTTCTAGCTTTTGATTTAAAATGAGAGTCATGTGATACTTTCTTTGACCTAAACACTTACAAGTCAAAGTAAGGTTATTAATTGGCCTAATTTCAATATTGTTGTGTCTCAGCAAATAGAGAGGCCTAAGGAGAGGAATGGCCAGCCAGGGGAGTGGTCAGAACACACACAATATTTATCAATTAGGTTGGCCATCTTACGTGGGTGCAGCTCAGGACGTCTCAAAACAATGACAATAGGAATATCCAAGATCACTGATCACAGATCATAGATCACCATAACAACTGTAATAGTAATTTAAAAGTTTGAAATAATGTGAGAATTACCAGAACGTGACACACAGACACAAAATGTGCACACGCTGTTGGAAAACAGCAAAAGACTTTTTCAAGGCAGGGTTGCCACAAAGCTTCAGTTCGTAAAAAACACAGTATCTGTGAAGCACAATAAAGTGAAGCATAGTAAAATGAACTGTGCCTGTATTTAGCTTTGACGTGCTCTGTGTGGATCAGATTCCAACTTAATAGAAGTATTTATTGAGCCTACTATGCACAGACTTCTGGGAGTACAGAAGAACATAATCCTTGCCCTTAAAGAGGCTATGCTGACTCTCATTCACTTGAAGTCAACTCAATGTTTATTGAGTTCCTGTCTTGGGCTCAGTGGGGATGGGATAAAGAAGAAAAGAGGATGAGTTAGCCGGTGTCTGCCCCCCAAGGTATCACAGCCTGTTAAGGAAGTAGGCTGTAGACAAAAATGACTCTAGGTCTGGCCATAGTAGCAGCTTTAATAGAAATTCAAACAGCGTCTGAACATGCATGCTTCACGAATTTGCACATTTGCTTAGGCTACTATTTAAATTACTTTCCTTTCCCTGTGCACATGCCAATAGGCAGTAGAGAAGACAGCCCAGGTGCTCCCCAAGCTGGCTGGGGGGAGGGGGTGGGGGCGGGAAAGAGGATGATGCTGGAAGAATCAGATTGAGGTGAACACAAGGCTGCAGATATTCCACGAAGTAGACAATCAAGAGTCAACCCTGAAACCACCTCTCCCTCTGACCTGGCAGCTTTCTCATGACCATTCTTCTCTCTTCTTCCGTCTTTGTCCCTTCTGTGTGCCCCCTCCTCCAACACCCTCACCCGCTTCTCCCCGCCTCTGTCTGTCTGTCCCTCCCTGCCTGGCTCATGCCGAGGGCAGGCACCTCTGTCAGCCTCCTCGCAGTTGTAGTTATTGTGTGTGGCGTGGCCCTGGTGGCAGTTTTTCTCTTTCTCTTTTGGAAGCTGTGCTGGATGCCCTGGAGGAACAAGGAGGCCTCCAGTCCCTCTTCTGCTAATCCCCCCTTGGAAGCCCTCCAGAGCCCCAGCTTCAGAGGCAACATGGCGGACAAGCTGAAGGACCCCAGCACCCTGGGTTTCCTGGAGGCGGCCGTGAAGATCAGCCACACATCCCCAGATATCCCAGCTGAGGTGCAGATGTCGGTCAAGGAGCACATCATGCGTCACACGCGGCTGCAGCGGCAAACTACAGAGCCAGCCTCATCCACCAGGTGAGGAGTGGACCGCTCCCTTCCCTGATCCCACACCTCCACACTCCCTTAATACATCTATGGGATTCCAGCCTGTGAGGATCAGAGATCAGAAATAATAACACATATCCTTTGATGGAGAAATATGTCAGAAGATGTGATCCATGATGAGTGATCAATGAGGAGGAAAGACTTCACGAAAGGGAAACCTTTGAGGCTGGTTGCTGTACATGTGGTGTGCACTTGGGGTATGTGTGGATATGAGGGGAATGGAATAGTGGAATTGGGGAGTGTCGGATGTTTGGAAGGAAAGGCTTCAGGCAGAAGGAAGAGAACGGCAAAGGCCTAGAGAGGTAAGAGTTCATGGTGTGTTTAGGGATATGTCAGTAAAGCCCGATAGCTACAGTCTGCAGTGCATGGCAGATAAGGCAAGAGAGTCTTAATAGTTTGAGAATGAGGATTCCTTTAAAGCCTTTCAGAGTTCCCTGTATGACAACAATTGTAAATACATACAGCATCCTTTAACTGAAAATAGCAACAAGAAAAACGTAAGGACAAAAACCTACCCCAAATTCAGAAACACTTTTAAAAGATGTGGCGCAAGCATGCGTAAGGCATTGTATTTACTCAAAACGTAGGGCTCTGATGGATTCCTAGGTCCCTGCAATGGCTCTCCAGGCCCTCAGGGGACCAACCAAAGAGAATGAGTCCTGATCTTCAGACTGGAGGCCAGGAATGAACATGCTGGGGGTCACACTGACAGTTTGTCATATGGCCTTGGGCAAGTTCCTCACCTTCCCTTAGCCTCGCTTTTTCCAACTGTAAAATAAGGCTGATGACTTTTATATGGCAGTTGTGAGGAGCCAATGGAAGAATGAATGTAATCGATAAGGAGAGCTAACACATATATTGCTTATGATTATGCTTGGCTCTGTTCTAAGCACTTCATATGTAATCAATTCATTTTACTCTCACAGCAATCCTATGTGGTTGTTACTTTTATTATCCTCGTTTTTATGGCACAGAGAGGTTAAATAACTTCCCCAAGATCTCAACTGGAAAGTGACAGAGCCAAGACTGACCTATGCAGTCTAACTCCAAAGCCCATGATTTTACCACTCCGCTGCCTGCTGTATAGCAAATGCCCAACGAATGGAGATGCTGATGACGGTGATGAAGGGGGTGCCACATTGATGATAAGAAGGGATGGTCCTTCTCTTAAGGGATCTCATGATTTAATAAGGAAACCAGAGTTTTGTCTACTAGGAAGTAAACCTAAAAAGCAGGTAACAGAAAAGCAGGAAAAAGTGATTATGATAGCAATGGCTAACATTTATTGAGCTTACTATATATCAGGCGCCATTCCAACTACTTTACATATATTAAGACATGTAATGCTCACCACAACCTTGTACACCAAGTGTGTGCAGAGGAAAAGTGGGGTCAAGAAGAGGAAGGAAGAGGGGGCTCAACAAGGGATACAATGAGCCAGGGCTTCCAGGCTCGTGTCTGCCTTCATCCCCCTTCCCCTGAGCCCTGACCACACTCCCTCTGCCCCCTCCTGCCCTCTACCAGGCACACGTCCTTCAAGCGCCACCTGCCAAGGCAGATGCACGTCTCCAGTGTAGACTATGGCAACGAGCTTCCACCAGCAGCAGAGCAGCCCACCAGCATTGGCCGCATCAAGCCTGAGCTCTACAAGCAGAAGTCGGTGGATGGGGACGATGCCAAGTCTGAGGCCACCAAAAGCTGCGGGAAGATCAACTTCAGCCTACGTTATGATTACGAGACGGAGACCCTGATTGTGCGTATCCTGAAGGCTTTTGACCTCCCTGCCAAGGACTTTTGCGGAAGCTCTGACCCTTATGTCAAGATCTACCTCCTGCCTGACCGCAAATGCAAGCTGCAGACCCGGGTGCACCGCAAGACCCTGAACCCCACCTTTGATGAGAACTTCCACTTCCCTGTGCCCTATGAGGAGCTGGCTGACCGCAAGCTGCATCTCAGCGTCTTCGACTTCGACCGCTTCTCCCGCCATGACATGATTGGTGAGGTCATCATGGACAACCTCTTTGAGGCCTCTGATCTGTCTCGGGAAACCTCCATCTGGAAGGACATCCAATATGCCACAAGTGTGAGTACAGCCCTGTTCCTTGGCTTTTCGAGGATTTGTGGTTCTGGGTTGGGTTGGACGTGTCCCCAACCCCTCATTTCCTAGAGACAAATGGGCCTTTTCCCTTTGGGATAGGAAGAGGGACTCTGGAAACTGCCCAGTGGCCCAGCCTACCCTTGCACTCTGCCCCAGGTTGGAATGGCAGACAGCAGAGTCCCCATGTAGCTAGGAAGGGGAGGGATTTTTTATCTGTGGCTTCTGGTTGCATGTTCTGGGATGGTTCTTTCTACTGAGAGTACTGATATAGAGAGTACTGATATAGATACAGAAACCTGGCATAGGCAATCGAAACAGGCCATATCAATTAGGCTGAACCAGGCTATGCTGCAGCAGCAAACGATCTGAGGATTTTGTGGCTTTAGACAACCAAAGTTTATGCCTTGTTCATGTTTCGTGTGCTTTGCATCTGGGCTGGGGACTCTACTCCACCTTGTTACCTGGGGACCCAAGCCAACAGACGCTGCATTTAGACACGGGCCCCCACAGTTAAACATCCGGAGGAAGAGGAAGTGGCAAATCATGCACTGTTTATTAAAGCTTCCATGCAGAAGTGACACATGTCACTTCCACTCCCATTAGAACAAGACACATGGTAACTCCTAATATCGAGGCAGAAGGGGCAAATTAATCCTACCGAGTGCCCAGAAGGAGAGCTGGACATACCTAATGAACAGCACGAATGACGACACAGAGCAGAGTCCCTTCGCTTGGGCATTGTTTTCCCAGTCATGTATGGGAGATGGGGGAGGCCAGCCCAAAAGGAGACCTGACTAACCCGTACACAGGAGGTGGGTGCTGGGCTGTTTGCAATCAGCTGGAATTAACCAGGGAAGGTTTCAAGGAGCTGAGGCTCAAGTTGGCTTTTAAGAGAAGAGAGCACAGGTTTGGCACAGAGAACTGGAGAGGGCACATCTGGAGCCCTTCGGTCTGGCATAGCCCTTCGCTCCAGTCCCAAGTTGAGGAAACTGTATAGCTGCATCCTGCAGGTATAGCTAGTGTCCTCTCTCTAAGCCACCCCCCCACCCCCAGGCAGCTAAGAGCTCAGTGGGGGCGTTCCCTCCAAGCTTCAGTGGCCTTGCATCTGCTGTCTTGAGTGCTAACAGGTTGAGCAGCAACCTGGATATTTCCTGCGCTGTATCTCTGAGGAGGGGCGACCCCACTCTGTCTGCAGACTCCCGCTCAGATAGTCAATACTCAATATCTCTGTGTTGAGCCTGTGAAGAGAGGGGCTGGGAAAATCAGCCCTGCTCTGGCGTGCAAAGGGTGTAAATCTTGATTTGTTCGAAGTGAGAAAGCTTGGTGGGCTCTGCTTACACCCCAGGAAGAGTCTGGGGGACACCCCATTCTCATAACTTGTGCTGACTTTGACCAGTCCAGCCCAATGGCCCAGTGCCTCCCCCACCTTTGCTTTCCTGAAATGTCATCCCTAAGAAGAACATAAGTAGCCGGCTGGCTAGCAGGCAGACGGGGCGGCAGACAGGGCGGATCAGAACAGCAGCTGTGCGGCAGCCCCGGGCCCGAGCGCTCCACCCCATAAATCACTCTGAAGTTTACATCTGGTGCAGCTCTTCCCTGTGGTCTCCTTAGGCTGTGGTTTCATTATGGTAACTGGGCAGGTAGAGAAAAGCAGCTCAGCCTTCCTCAGAGTGAGGCTGCCACCCAGGGAAGGGCGTGAGGGCCAGGGGCTGCAGGAAGCAGAGCTCAGCTCAGCCCTTCTAGGAGCCTCCTTTGCTCCTTGCCAGAGTCCACCATCTGGTGTCTTTGGCTCTAGGCATGACTGGAAGCCTCATGCCTGGGATAAGCAGTCTGTGCCCAAGCACACTTCTCACCTGGATGCACCTTTCCATATCCGAGAACCCCGTGGCTGTCCTGCCCTTGTCCCATCACCACTTCCCCAGCCTGGCTTCTGAAAAGGGCAGATCAACCAAAGAGCATGGAACAGATCACCACCATCCTCATCATCCTCAACTATTATCATTATAGCCCCCCTCCCTCTCCTCCTCCTAAGAACACTGTGCCAGGCATGGGGGTGAGGGGGGCCTGGGGTAGGAAACAGCCTCTTTGACCCACAGAAATTGTCATCTAATTACAGAGACAGGAAAAGTCCATGCAGTAGCTGGCAGTGCAAAGCAGCAAATACGATCCGCTGTGTACGGTTGTAGGAGCCTTAGAGTTAGGACAGCTGGTGAAGGTCTCCTGGAGAAGAACTAAATCAGGTGGGGAAGGACGGTCATAAATAAGTCAACAGCCCAAAAGGAAGGGACAGCATTCCAGCCAGGAGCAGAGGGAGTCCAGGCGCAGCGGGAGTCCAGGTGCAGAGGGAGTCCAGGCGCAGAGGGAGTCCAGGCGCAGAGGGAGTCCAGGCGCAGCGGGAGTCCAGGAGCAGAGGGAGTCCAGGCACAGAGCGAGTCCAGGTGCAGAGGGAGTCCAGCTGCAGGAGTTTCCCAAGCTGCAGAGCCGCACCCATGCTCAGCCAGTCTGTCTTACTGTCTGTCTGAGCTGGATGTTTCTTCTCAAGTGAGTCCCCTGCCACCCTCCAACCCACGGCCCCACCAGCAGATAGAATTCTCAGGAGCAGGTTCATCACCCTGCCAGGCAAGGACTCAAGCAAAAAGAGGGGGAAGAGGTGCAAGAAGGCTGGTGCTTGTACCTATTTGTGGTGCTGTCACATTTTAATTATTTGGGGGCCAGGGGGCCCAAGTCATCATAGTCACCAGGAATGACAGAGCACTGGGTGTATATGAATTTCCACAGCCAGCACAATGGGGAGCAATACTGACGAGCTGAGCACAGCCAACAGCCAGCTCCCATCTCTCCCATGTGTCTGATTCCATTCCCAGAGCTGCCCTTTGGACCTAAGCTCAGGAATCCAGCAGCTTCAGAAAAACACCTGACATTTCTGCCTCTTGCCTTTGCCAACAAGTTCTCCATGTCAGGCAGGCCTGTTCCCACCTCTCTGCCTGGTGCAAACCAATCCACCTTTCAGAGCCTAACTGCCGTCATCCTCCATGTGGCCTCCCGGTCTCACAGCAGCTGCCTCTCCAGTGTGTTCTCTGTATCCCCAAGTTATATCCTGAGTCATATTCTACCTTGTAAAGTCCTTCCAATGGCTCAGGAATGGCTTGTGACCCACATTTGACTTTCTCTTGTATTTTCCCTCAGGGCTGAGTGTAAGAACCCAGTACTTTCTTGTTAAATGACCAGTGGCTTACTTAATTCAATTAAAACTATATATGGGTGCCCAAGGAAAAGACTATTAAAGAAGCAGTTGGAATTGAATGGAGTTAACCTGGGAAGGCTTCTTGGAGGAGAAGCAGCTCAAGTAGTATTTAGAAAATGGCTTAGAGCCAGGCTTGGTTGGGAGAGACCCAGCCTGTGCTCTTGTTCAGAGGTGAATGGGATGGTTTGTGTCTGGGGTAACCAGTCAGATCAGGTAGTCTGGACCAAAGCAGAGGGTCTGTGACCCACACGCTGAGCAGAAGGAAAGGTGCCATGAGAAAGGGGACTTGGAGGCTGCTCTGTGCTCACCAAAGTGATGTGAATGCTGCCTGTGTTGCTCCCTGAGTTTGTGCAGGAGAGTCAGATTGAGCCCTGGCAGGTGGCACCAGGCAGGTC
This sequence comes from Mandrillus leucophaeus, assembly GCF_000951045.1. Taxonomy (NCBI): domain Eukaryota; kingdom Metazoa; phylum Chordata; class Mammalia; order Primates; family Cercopithecidae; genus Mandrillus; species Mandrillus leucophaeus. The sequence goes on along the minus strand of NW_012106919.1, from coordinate 3,411,881 downwards.
CCTTGTTCCCGCCCCCGCCCTTGTGCTTGACTTGAAGTACCAAAGCCTGAAACATTTGCATTGTTTTCTCACAAACACAGAACCCTGAGCTCAAGGCTAGTGAAGGGGAGGTACACATCCGGGGAGTCTAGCTCTTTGTTAATTGCAAATCTTAAGCCTCAAGGGACACTCACCTCCCTACCCTAGATTGTTCCAGAGGGAAGTCTGGGCAGCACAGCAGCTCATATGCCCCACTGGCTGGAGAGCCAGAGCAAACCGGGCCTGCAGGACAGTCAGAGGCCTCTTGCATTGTGTGGAATTAAGAAACTCAGGCCTGGGATGGAAATTTTGGGAGTTCACCACACCCATTCCAGCCCTGGGAAGCGCTGCCCTCCTGCTTTCCCCATCTCTCCTCCTGCCTGGCTTGCCCAAGGGCCCCTGATGGTCTCTTGGGCATACCCAGAGCTTTGCCAATCTCTCCAACTAGAGCTTCAATTGGCTAAAATCACCATGCTCTTCCCTCCTAGCGTCTTCTGCCCCCAGTCTCATTATTTCTAAATAAAGCTGTAGATTTATCATTATAATAGAGCTGCTGTCACCCGGGTTTGCTAACATCTCTAATCTTGTAGTGATTGCTACAGAGGACTCAGACCCCACCGCACACAACTATTCCTGTGGCTATTCCCTCTCCTTCACTGTAGTGGGAGACGAAGGCTGTAATTGGGGCCATAAATATGTGCTGTGCTTGGTGGTGCTAATGGATTCAGCCATCTTCCTGCCTTACCAGGTCCCTACTAGTTTAGAGTGTGCATGTGTGTGTGTGTGCATGTGTGTTGTTTTTGGACTAGGCTAGAGTGTGTGTGTGCATGCATGTGTATGTGTATGTTTGTGAGTGTGCATTTGTGTGTGTGTGTGTTTTAGGGGTGATGAAGTGTTCCATATACTTCCAGAGAACCTGGACTGAGGGTATGCAGGGAGGAAGGGAGGCCTTAAATGGTAGAATAGCCTCTGGTCGGAAATGAGCAGGGCTGTGCAGAAGGAGTGCAGGCTTTATTGTCAACCCACCCTGAGTTGCATTCTAACTTCCTCACTTTCTAGCTTTAAAACCTTGGGACATTATCTAAACTGTGCCTCAGGTTTGACATCAGCAAGACGGGGATAATAATGGCTTCTAGTCCTATTGGTATTATATGTAGTAAATGAAACAGAGTACACAGCCACCCAGGACAGCACTGTCACAGAGTAATTGCTGAGCCCTATTCCTCTGGTGCCTTCCTGCTATAACACTCCCAGGCCTGACCTTCCCCTTCAGTCCAGGTCACCTGTTCTGACTGGTTGTTGGATATTATGATTCCTTTTTTATTTCTTGTCTTGGCTATGCC
>NW_012106919.1:3383087-3410470 GCF_000951045.1 Mandrillus leucophaeus | reverse complement strand
TGTGCATGTGTGTTGTTTTTGGACTAGGCTAGAGTGTGTGTGTGCATGCATGTGTATGTGTATGTTTGTGAGTGTGCATTTGTGTGTGTGTGTGTTTTAGGGGTGATGAAGTGTTCCATATACTTCCAGAGAACCTGGACTGAGGGTATGCAGGGAGGAAGGGAGGCCTTAAATGGTAGAATAGCCTCTGGTCGGAAATGAGCAGGGCTGTGCAGAAGGAGTGCAGGCTTTATTGTCAACCCACCCTGAGTTGCATTCTAACTTCCTCACTTTCTAGCTTTAAAACCTTGGGACATTATCTAAACTGTGCCTCAGGTTTGACATCAGCAAGACGGGGATAATAATGGCTTCTAGTCCTATTGGTATTATATGTAGTAAATGAAACAGAGTACCCAGCCACCCAGGACAGCACTGTCACAGAGCAATTGCTGAGCCCTATTCCTCTGGTGCCTTCCTGCTATAACACTCCCAGGCCTGACCTTCCCCTTCAGTCCAGGTCACCTGTTCTGACTGGTTGTTGGATATTATGATTCCTTTTTTATTTCTTGTCTTGGCTATGCCATGTGTTTTTCTGTGTGACCTTGAAAAAGTGACTTTCCATCTCTGGGCTGCATTTTCCTCAGTATTAAACCATCTCTAGAGGCCTGTGATTCTCAGCTCCTCCCCCCTAGGAAGTTCTTGGCTCTCATGCTTTCACAGAACAGAGCTACCCATTCTCTGGAGTGTGGTCTCCATAGCAGAGGCCTAAACCGCACAGTGATAAGCCACCGGGCAGAATTTCCAGACATCTTCACTCTTCCCTTAAATGTCAGTAAGAGTCAGGCCTCTCTTCAAGCCCTTGGGGAATGTCCTCTAAGAGGTTTCTACCACAGGGGAGGCCCCATCAGCAACCCATCCTCCTCCTTTTCCCATGAGCCACCTTCCTATGCTGGCACTCAGCTCCCTCCCTCCCGTTTCCTTCCCAATCCCCATTTACTGGAATGTGCCGGTCATTACTTATTGAGCTCCTGCTAGCTACCAAGGGCACAACCTGCTTTGCCCTGTTTCATCCTCACCACAATGCTTATGGTGATCCCCTGTATGTAAATAGACAAATGAAGTTTGTTTAAGTGACTTACCCATTGTCACCCAAACAGAAATAATAAAGCCAAGATTTGAACTCATGATCCTTATACCACCAGAGGGAAGCATGGTTACATTGTTTCTTGGGACAGAAAATAAACACCGAAATTGTGCAGCTCATCAGGGGATCCAGAAGAGTGTTTTGTTCTGTTTTTTCTTTGTGGGCTGCTTAGGTTCTCTCACTCATCTCAAAATCTGGTCATTTTGGAGAGTGGGTTTGGTGCTGACATTGGATTCCTTTACCTTTTCCCCCATTTCCTTTCTGTGAGCACTAGGTTTGACGTCCTTTCTCTTTAGTTTAATAGCTATTCATTGAATGCCGACTATGTGCTGGTCAGTGCATCATTGGTCACTTGTTGAATGCAGAGCCATGGGCTGGGCTATAGAAAGGAAGGCAGAGCAAGAGCCCTCCACATCAGGGTGCCCAGGCTGATGGGAACTGTAGGAGATGCCTGTGCCCCCCAAACCCCAAACCCCTCATACACAAGGCACACACCTGGGGACAGACCAGTTCAGGATGCTTACAACACAATTATGCAAGCTGCTGCACTGCAAGCCATGTGCAGAGGTGTTAGGAGACGTGAAGAAAAGAAATCAGAGTCAGATGAGATTGCTCTAGAAAAGCTGCTTCTAGAAAAGAAAAGTTTTAGGCCAGGTTATGTTGACGACAGTGAAGGACAGAGCATGATAAAAGAGGAAGTCAGAGGAAGGCGAGTATGTTTCTTTGTTCTCTTTGGACTTAGGGAAGGATCTAGAGAGAACTTCTCTCTCATAAGATTGGGTTTCTTTTCTTTGTATAATAACTACTTGCAGAGTAATTACTATGTAGCAGGCACCAGGCTGGGAATATGACTTCAACTCCAGTCCTGCCCTCAAGACCTCGCAGTCTGATGGGGGAGGCAGGAAACCAGTTCTGTCATCTTGGGGACATGCAGGTCCCTCACTGGCCCAGCATGTTGGGGGAAGACAGGCCTCCTGAAATGAAATTGCCTTGCTTGCCTGAAAAAATTTTCTTTTGCATCCTCTTCTCATGCCCACACACTCAAGTCAAATGAGATTCCAGAGTGGCCACAAAAGGCTTTTTCAAGTAGAGCCAAAGAATCAGCTAATTGATCCACTGTGACTCATTGAGTCACCTGGGGATGAAGCCTCCCAAAGCTTCATTGACCGGCAGTTCGATACAACGCCTTCAAAGTGTCCACCTTGGATCTCAGGTTTCTAGGTCTGTCCTGGGCAGGAGACGGGCAGGAGTAAGAAGTAAGCATATTGAATCTTCATCCACTAAACAGGTCTTCAACGAGCCCTCAAAGAACATAGTTGGGTCCTAGAACAACTAACTGGGTATTGAAGGGACGAACATAGTCCTTGCTTTCAAGGAACTCACAGTTCAACAGAGGTTTCAGAGCAAGTAAAAATCTAATGAAAGGAACACAATTATTTACGTTACATTAAAAGGAAAAAGGGGGAGATTGAGGTGAGTATTGAAGTGGGAAGAGTGAGTGAGTGGGATGAGGGATACAGATGGCTGAAGGAGAATTCAGGAACAAGAACTGAGCTTTGGGAACGCCCACAGCCAGGATGAAGGAGAAAGAGCGGCAGGCAGCAAAGAGCACCGAGCAGGAGGAGATCAAGAGAAAGGGAACAGAGGAAGTCAAAGGAGGAATCACTTGGGAATTATTCATTCAGCAATGACCTGTTTAAGCATCTGCTAAGTGCCAAGCATGGTCCTAGATGCTGAGGATGCAGCAGTCAACAAAGTCCCTGCTCTCGTGGAGCTTATGCTCTAGTGGAGGAAGGCAAATGACTAAGATAAATAGTATGTCTGAGAGTCATAAATGACATGGAGAAAATGAAGCAGGAAGTGTGATAGGAGAGTTGGGTTGGGAAGGGTAGGTTGCGGAGGGTGGGCAGGGGAGACCTCCCTGAGAGGGTGCCCTTTGCGTAGACCTGAAATATGGGAGAGAACCCTGCAGATATTTGCAGGAAGAGAGGTCCAGGCAGAGAGAAAAGACCCTGCAGTGGGATGGCATCTGGCATGATCAAAGAACAAGAAAGAGGCCAGGCACATTGGCTGACACCTGTATTCCTAGCACTTTGGGAGGCTGAGGCAGGAGGATCGTGTGAGGCCAGGATTTTGAGACCAGCCGCTGGCAAAACAAGGAGACCTCGTCTCTACAAAAATTTAAAAACAAAAAACAAAAAAAACCAGGTGTGGTGGTGCATGCCTATAATCCCAGCAACTCAGAGGCTGAGGTGGGACAATCGCTTGAGCCTGGGAGATCGAGGCTGCAGTGAGCCATGATCACAGCACTGTGCTGTGATTCATCAGACTGGGCAACACAGCAAGACTCTGTCTATAAAAAAGAGAGGGAGAGGAAGAAAGAAAGAAAGAAGGAAGGAAGGAAGGAAGGAAGGAAGGAAGGAAGGAAGGAAGGAAGGGAAAAAAAGAGAAAAACAAAGAACAGCAAGAGGACCAATGTGGCAGAAGCAGAAACAGGGCTGGGGAGGGGAAAGAGTGAAAGATAAAGTGGGAGAGGTAAGAGGCCCGAGAGGTTAATATGGTTCCACAACCAAAAGTTCAAAAGGATCACTGCAGCTGATGGGCTGGGACTAGACTACTGTACACAGTCAGAGCAAAGGCAGGAAAGTCAGTGGGGATGTGATTGTCCTGAAAAAGAGATGACAGTAGCTTGAACAAGGATGGTGGTAGGCTTGCGCCCCTCTTTGAGCAGTCCAAGTGTGCCCAGCAGTGGCTCTCCCAGCTGCCTGGCCCCCACCCACCTGGATCAGAAGCCACCAGGTCCTTGGTAGGGCTGCAGGGCTCCCTTGTGTGTTCACTGCTCAGCAGGAGCTGTGCAGCTCCCCGGTTGTCTTTGCTGGATGTTCATTTGCCCCCATGCTCCCCTGGGCCTGGTCTCATCATCCTTGTTATTCTCTGACACCCTCTCCCTTAGACCAATGGAAATGTCCAGTGCATCCTACTCACAGTTTATTCCTTCCACCCCTGCCAATGCAGAGATGGTTGGGACCTCTCCTTTGTACCTCTCACCAAAGCAGGGGAGGCGGTGAAGAACCTGGCTGCCTCCCTGGAAGGATTTCTGGGTCAGATGGGAACATCAAGCAAGGAGCAGCTTTTCCTGCTCCAGTATAGTAACAGCAGCCCTAACCTCAGACCTCATGTCCTGTAGTGACTAGGAGGAAATTGGAGGTTGGAGGGTGCAGGGAGGGGTCCCTCCATGCTCAAAGCTCAGATCCTGAGAATGTGCCTCGCTGTGTCCAGTCCCAGGTTCTAAAGTCAACAGGACCTTGACTTTTCTGGGACTGCCCAAGGGGCCAAGGCTCCTCTAGAGCAGGGTTGCTGAAAATCCACCAAGAGCCCCGAAAGGAAAGAGGAGAGGTGTGGGTTCCACACTCCATCCCACAGGCAGCCTTCACTAGGGCCTCCATGGTCAATCCGGGAGTCGGGTCACACACTCCCACAGCTGAGCAGCAGCAGGTCCCTTCCGCCACAGGTGAGGACTCCAAGTCCACAAACGGTTCCTGCTGCAGAGGTGACGGATGTGCCCCTACCCTTCCACACTCTCTCACTTGAGCCAAAATTAGGACCTGTAGCTGTTCTTGGTTCCAGGGGGCTAAAGGTTTCCCATGTGATGCTGGAAAACAAAGCTAATGGTCCAGACAGGGCTCTGACCTGCAGTAAGCAGAGCTGCTCAGCTCTGCTGGCCTTGGGTGTTCTTATTTAAGTTGTTTCTAAACTTGGCCTTTCACAATAGGTCCTTCTCCGCTGCTTCAGAAGAAATGGCCTTACAAAGCTGCCGGAGGCCCAGACAGTGGAGACAGTTCCACGTTCACTCTTGATGAGTTCCCTAGCCTCCAGACAGCCCCATTGCCCACTCAGGCCAGCTTCCTGTAGGGCAGGGCTCCCACTGGCAACCAGACCACAACCCTGTCTTCCCTCCCTCCCTCTGCTCACAGCCTGCTTCAGCACAGAGCTGGTGGGCAAGCCGACCCTGCCCCCAGTCCAATGTGCCCCTCATTAGTATGCTGTGCCTCTGGATGGAATAAATATCTAATCTTTCCTTTACAAGAGGATGAATGGGAAATCATTAGGCAACGAGCTCATGCATCAACTAAAAGTGATTTCTCCAACACAGATGTACTTCTCATGCTTCCCCCGACCTTGCTCCCAGAACATATGCACTTGCTTAGTGCTTCCACCGCCTAATAACACACAATGACATTTTCTCCTGGAGAGAGACTATTTGGTCGCAAGGAAAGCAGCAGCCAAACATCCCCTCTGGGCACTGTCACAGACTTTCGAACTCCAGGATTCATCCAGGAGGAAGGGAATGCAGTTTTCTAGATCAGCAGCAATTCAGAGAGACTAGGGTCATGGGGTGTAACTATGACCAGAATAGCAACCAACTTGGGAGAATTGGAGCAGTCCCTGAGGGGCTTCACATTTTCCTGCGGACCACGGTGTTATGACTCCATATTTTCATGGACTTGGGGGTGGTCAGAGCTAGAAAGAGCCTCGGAGATGACCTGGCTCAACCTCCTCCTGCCATAGATGAGTAATCTCAGACCAGAGAAGTCTCACACCTTGCTTGGGGAGGTTGGGAGTCAATGCAAATCTGGGCTCCAAAGCAGATCTTATGAGACCCAGCCCATGCCCTTCCTACTGCCTTCCTAGTTTCTGGATTTTTATAGGAAATTCTCTTGCCTTGTTTTTACTCTTTCCTTCCCAGGCCCCTGCCCACTCTCTGCCTTCATCCTGTGCCCATGAGCCTCTCTCTCCTGTAGGGAAGAGGTGAAAGAGAGAATTTGGAGTTAAAGGCATGAAATGTCAAAGGGCACAGAGCAAAAACCCCCTCCCCTATCCCAAAAGTTAGTCTTTTCCATGCAAGGAAGATCTAAGACCAGAAATAGGCAAACCAACAAGCAACATCAGCAGGAAAACCAAGGAAAAAAGAGGCCATTTATCAAAGTGTTTTGACCCTGAGCCAATTAACTCCCACCCAAAATCTCCCCATGGTACATAAATATTTCTATCTTAGAGGAGGAAGGAGACAAGGTGAGCCATAGAGTATAGGTCAGCCTTGTCCAGTTGCTAGCATATTTTATAGTGTTTTAGTGTCAACAGCAATACAGAAAAATGTGGTCTCTACAGCAGCCATCCTCCCCCTCCCTCCAGCCCCCACGCCCCTGCCAACCCTGAGCCCATCTGGCCCTCATTCATCCTCATCAGCCATCCACTGTAGCCACATTTTCCTCTCATGTCTGAATTGACACCTACTCATTCTCCATGAATATTTAATATCTTCCTTTCTGGACAAAGTCTGTGAGACCTTGAGGGCCTCTCTAGGGCTGCACTGAAATCTGGGTAGAAAGCTTTCCATGGAGTCCACTTGGCCTTGGGATGAGGGAATTAGGGTAGAGAGACAGCCCCCGGACAGGATGAGCCACAGCACGATGTTCACCCATGTCTGGCCAGCACAGGCTGGCACTGCCCTCTGTCTTGATGGACTGAAAAGCACCAATGATTGCCTCAAAAGACTGTCATTTAGAGCCCTACCCGGCTGATTGTCTGGATGTGACACAATGTGGAGTTCACCAACATCCTTGACCATGGGTCGGGTTTCCCTAGAAGCTAGTTTATGTTTTCTTCACAAAACCCGTGTCTGATATACTTGAAGTGGGAGGGAATGGAGGTGGGATCAGGAAGGGGTGCGAAAACAAGCCTCAGATGACAATTTATGTGCAGAATTCCAACTGCAGGTTAAGCAGGGTGTCCGCCAGAGCTTGTTGGCCTCCTGTGTGCCAGGCTCTAAGTGCCATGGTTTATTCATTCCTCACCCCTGCCTTGCAGGGTCGGTACTGGTGTTATCCCCAGTCTCCAGATGAAGCAACTCAGGCAATCTGCTCAAGGTCACCAGGCCGGTGAGCAGCAGGGGTTTACCTGGCCAGCCGGCTGCATGTGCTCCAAGCCCTCCCCATCTTGCCTTCTCAGGAACTGGCTAACACAGGCTCCCTCCATGCGTCCTGCCTCTTCCTGGGGTGGGGAAATCATATATGAGCATAGTCTCTTCTGGCACCAACGTTCCACCTCTTCCTAAATGTCATCCTCCTCTTGGTCTCTGATGGCTCTTCCTTCATTGACCCAGTCACGGAACACGGGCCTAGCGCCAGCACACCCCAAGCAACACAAAGTGAGGAGCAGCACTTAACTGCAGTTCTGTTGTGATGGAGAGTACCACTTCCCAGCGGCACAGCAGACTGCTGATGGGCACCTGCCCCCAGCTCCCCACCGCTCCCATCATTCTATTGTCTTCCCTCTTCATTCCCCAAAAGTTCCAGGCCTCACATCCAAACAACTACACATCCCTCTTTCAATTGCCTGACTTCTCTCCAGCCCCAGCCCCAGCTGCGGCTCAGTTGCAGCCCCATCTTCTCACATTTAAAACCCAACAAGGTTGCTAATTGAATAACTGGCCATCATTTCCAGGAGCAGTGGGGACCCTAAGATTGTTATATTGCCTTTACCAGGCTCCACCCTCCATAGAAGGCTTTTATGGTTTCAAATGGCATTTGCTTTCTCTGTTTCCTAAGAATTTCTTTGGCCATTGGCATTTCTGTGGGGCTTTTAAAGCCATTTTCCTATATATGCCGAGAGAGGCCCCTCCTTAGGGCTTGACTGGAGTTGCCACCTGAGATAGGAAGGCGGAAGCCACTTCCATCTCAACCCTCCCAGTTCTGCAAGTCTCCTGAGAATGAACCAGTCCTTCCGTCCAAAATGAAGCCTGAGAAGAAGGCCCCAGCCAGGTGGAAGAATTGGATGGGGTCTCATCCAGAAAAGAGACAGAGTGTTAGAGATAAATGTCCATAAAAGAGAGGATGCCACTCCACGGGGACAGGCAGAGAGCTGCCAGGGAAAGACGTGAGGAGGGGCCTGTGCAAGTGTCCTGGCCACCTGGGGCTGGAGACCCTGAGGCAGTGTCGTTTGCTTTGTCTGTGGCTATTTCCTTTTGTTCACCTTTAGTATCTGAAGTTCTTTTTTATACTACCAGCCTCTTTCAAGGATGTGATGGGAACCAGGAGCAGGGTTTGGGTCTACACTTGGGTTGGAGCTTTAAAGAGAATTCAGGGACAGAACATGAAGGAGCACCTAGAACCAGAAAGAAAACCCAAAAGGAAAGAAGGGGAATGTCCAGGGGAAGAGACAGAGGGTCTTTCTTCAGCCACCCTGGCCCCCTGCCAGCCTTCTCCAGAGCTCCTCTCTGCTGCCCCCAAAAGGCTTTGCACCTTGTTTGAATAAAAGAGGTCACCGCTTCGTAGAAGGAGAGGGGAGAGGACAGCCTCTCACGCCACCCCTGCACCCACGGGAACGGCACTGGCGTGGGGCTCTTTCCCAGGGTGAGTCGGTCCCTCCTCGAGCCTTTGGTTGACTCACATCTCTGTAGTGACACATTGGACCATGTGCTAGGAAGAGTCCAACTTCCAGAGAGAAAAAAACAGCTCTGGCGGTGTGTCCTGACAACATGATAAGCACTTCCCTTCTTGAGAAGTTGGGGACAGGGCTAGCTTTGTGACTTGAGGCACCTGCTTGAAAATGCCTCCTCCACATTGTCAGAGTCATCTCCAGCTGAGTCACTCCTGCAGGGCCCTGTGAGAGCGACACTGCTGGGAGCCCTGCCCAGCCCCTCCCAGGATCGATACATCAGAGGAACTAGCTGAAAGTCAGCTGGAAGCAAAAAGGCAGGAAGGAGGGCACACGGAACAGCCAAGCTCAGAGTGCCTCGCAGGCCCTGGAGACAAGAAGGTGTGAGTCAGGATTCTAATGCTGACAAGCTGTGCTGGGCGGGCAGGCCCTGGACAGGCATTTTGAAAGTGGGGGATTAGGGCTCAAGGTGACTCTTATGGGGGAAATTATGAGAACCAATATTTCTTTGTGCTGCTGGGCCTTTTTGGTAGGTTTGTGGAGAACAAGAGGCCGGGGGAAAGGCTGGCAGTGAAGGCCTTTGTAACTCCGACTCCTGCTGGCAGGGTGTTTTTAGTGAATCCTGTCCAAGTGCAGGCAGCCACCCAGCTCTTTTTACGGAGTGGGCGTTCCCTAGGAAAGTATTCCCCCAACCCTATTTGGAGAATTTTTACCAGAGAAACTCTGGCTGCGCTCCTGTCTGCGTCCTGCAAGAGATAGGGAAGCAGAATCTGAGCAGAGCCCTCCGCCACCCACCCTGAGTCTGGCCAGACCCCAAGCAGCCCCCTGTGTGTGTGTACATAGGCTCATGTACACACACACACACACACATGCACACGCTGTGTCCACTGCACGCCAGGGAAGCAGCAAGGGGCTTGTTCCTGTTCCATCTTGTTTAATTGGCTTTCTGTCACTCCTCCTCCCCACAGAGGACTCCAGTCCCAGGGACATTTTTTAGTTCCCCTAAGAAATTCTGTTTGGAAAAGAATTTCGAGGAGAGCTCACAGCCTGAAGATGATGTGCCTTATGAATACCCTTAAGGGTGATTATAATAAAACCCAAACCACTTCCATGTCAGTTTGCGTCTCTCACGTGTTGAGAAAGGAGGACAAAGATTCTTTCTTCATTTCACTCACAGGGAAGCTGAGGCCCTGATAATGGTGTAGAGCCTTCAAGGCCATGGAGTCAGCTCTGGGCTCTCAGTCAGGATCCATGAGACCCTGCAAGGGGCATGGATCCAAGGGCAGACTCGGTGCCAGGCCCCAAGAGCCTGCAGGTAAGCAAGAGTTGGAGTCAGGAGGCTGGGGCTTGAAGCTGGCCTCTGCTGTGTGGTCTGTCAAACCACTTCACCTCTCTCTTTCCTCCTTAGCCAAATGTGGACAAGAATCTCTACCACAGGGCTGTGACTAGGGTGCAATACGATTTCCATGAGAAAAGGGCCTTCCTGGGTTCTTGCCATGGTTTATGGCTCTTGAATCTAACAACAATAACTAGTGTGTTTATAAATGAATTTCCAAGGATATATTCTTATTTAACCTCAATACAGGAAGGTATCAGTATTTCCATTTTACAGATGGGGAAAACTAAGGAAATTCCCTGAAGTCACACAGTTTTAAAATGATAGAGCAGAGAACCAAAACTGAGATCATTTTCTTTAAATGCTCTATAACTCATATATTTTACCGTTCTTTGCCTCAAGGTAAAGTATTACATTCTTATTTTAGATATTTTAGAAAATGCAGAAAGCCACCAAAAATACATTTCACTAGAAGCCCATTCTCCCAAGAATACTGCAACTCACATTTTGATGAGCCCCCGAGTCCCCCTGTTGCTTAGAAAATGACGTGAATGCAGTGAAGGGCGGGGACTACCCTGCAGACTGTGAGGGGTTGATGCACTGGCTGGGTTGGGCCTACAAATGTCTAGGATTAAGGAATTTTGGAGGAATGCTGGAAAGAAGGGAAGATGTGGAGTGGAGAACAAGAGGGAGGAGAGTGCGAGGTGTGCAGGGCCAAGGCTCCGAGGAGGGATAGTGAGGACAGGCCTGAAGATCTGGCAGGCCCCAAGCCAGCCTTCTCACCAAAGACCAAGGCCACTGCCCATCTCATATCAGCAAGTCCTTGAGCATTCTGAGATGTTAGGAGTAGACGGGGCCATGGTCTTCTCAGATGATGTTGAGATCCTAGGAGACACTCTGGAGAGTCCTACAACCTCACAGGGATTGCCAACCTCCCCCTGGGGGGTTGGGGGTTATGCAGATATCGCCTGTCCCTCTCTGGCCAGTTAGCTGCCCAGTGGGCAGGGCAGTAGGGACAGCTTCAACTAAGGCCCTGACTCTAGGCATGGACAGCGTGAGGTTTGATGCAGCTCTGTTCTCCAGCCAGGGCAGCATCAGTAGCTCCTTCAAGCCACACAACCCTGGGTATCTTCCCCGTGACGTAGGAGTAGGTCCCAGACAGCCATGCCGTCTTTACCAATCCCTGAGTGCAGGTTCCCCAGGGGCAGGGACCCCATCTCGTAACTAATAACAACAATATTAGTAACAAGTCACCTTGCCTTTAAATAGCACTATTGGATTTACGGAGCCTTTTTGCACACATTGTCTCATTTAATCCTCAGCAGGTAGGAAGAATTATCCTAATTCTGTAGATAGAGAAAATTAAGCTAAGAGAGGCTAAGTGAATTATCTGAGGTTGCACAGCATGTAATAAAAACATTTATTTATTTTGCTTGTCACTTTGTGTTGCTCCAGAAAAGATTTAGCTAGCTTATAGGACATATGACAAGATTAAAAATAAGTTTAAAACATCATTAAAGAGTAGCAAAAAATAAGTGAAAGAATGTAAAATTCTGGAGCCCAGAGAGTGCCCTACACAATATGCATGCCCTGCCGTCCAAACCTGCCCAGAGGCAGGCCACACGAGTGACTTGAAGCATTCTGGCAGATAATACAAAAAGGGAAAGATAGTCACAGAATTCAGTGTCCATTAAGTAAAGACAAACCAGAGGCCGAGGAAACACAAGCTATTCCTGGTTCTAGGACAGGAGAAAATTTTCTCCTGAGGGCATCACATGGTGAACAGCATCACGGGGGCAGATCATAGCGTGGTCTTTGAATTCTGAGACCTCCTGAACACCTCTATGCCTTCGGTTCTTCAACTGCAAAGTGGGGGTAATTATAAAACCTAGCTCACAAATTTGTTGTAACAAATACATGAGAATCTTTAAAAGAGTTTTGCTTTTTTGTTGTTTTGTTTTGTTTTTTAAACGGAGTTTGGCTCTGTCGCCCAGGCTGGAGTGCAGTAGTGCGATCTCAGCTCACTACAAGCTCCGCCTCCTAGGTTCACGCCATTCTCCTGCCTCAGCCCCCCGAGTAGCTGGGACTACAGGTGCCCGCCACCACGCCAGGCTAATTGTTTGTATTCTTAGTAGAGATGGGGTTTCACCGTATTAGCCAGGATGGTCTTGATCTCCTGACCTGGTGATCCGCCCGCCTTGGCCTCCCAAAGTGCTGGGATTACAGGCATAAGCCCGGCCTAAAAGAGATTTTTAAAAACAAGTTACTGAGAGAACGTGTAAAGCTCCATCAAACCTTACTCAGTCAGAGCTCCAGAAGCATTGGGTGAATAATTCTCAGGGACAACCTTTCAGAAAATCAAACTGGCTTGGCATGGTGGCTGAGGAAGACCCTGGGGTCTGGCTGCCTTTGTTCAAGCCGTATCTCCACACTCTTTAACATAACATCTCCATGCTTGTTCTCTCATCTGTAAAATGTGGGTAAAACTTACCCTTTTCCATAAGGTTGTTGTGAGGATTAAAGAAGAGAATTCACACAAATCTCAGCCAAGTGCCCATCGGCACACAGCAGGAGCTCAATGAACGCCAGCTATGTGTAGTACCTTTAAAGTTCTTCCTTATCATCATCCAGTGTTAGAGGTAGGCAGTCCCTGGAATTTGGGACTTTCCAAATTACTGGAGCCCTGAACCCTGGCCTTGCATCCAGTAAGTACTCAATTTATACTTGTGGGATGGAATTGGAAAGTAAGAGAAAGGGATTCCAGCTTAGTCTAGGAGCTGGAAAACTCCAAGTAGAATCACCAGGGACGCACAGCCCTTCCCAGCTTCTGTTTTCTGATATGTGAAACGAGAAGGAGCCTTTGCATTCTCTGGGGACCCTTGAGCTCTCACATTGATCCCCAGAGAGGCCTTTACACTTCAACTACTAACTGCAGAGGGGGCTTGGTTGGGAGTTCTTCAAAGAGAGGCATCAGGTCGACTTGATTCCCACCTTTATCCCTAGGAAGGACTGGGCTGGGACTGAGTTGCTGGATGCTCTGCAGAACTGTGGCGTGTGCGGAGGGCAGTGATCACAGAGACATAGGAGCCACCCCAGGTCCAGGAATCTGTGATTTCCCGCTGCTGGGCCTGGCAGAAAGGGGCTTGGGTATATGCCTGGGAATGGGCTATTTCCACTCCCGTTTGGGACCCTGCCCCCTTGAGGAAGCGTTGCCTCAGCTGACACCGACAGGAGATGGCTCTGTCTGGTGTGAGAGGAGAGGCAGATGGGGGTGGGGGAGGATGGAAGAGGTGAGAGAGGAAATGCTGACTGCTGTGTGGGAAGCCAAAGAAAGCTGGGCATCGCCTGGGGGAAGGAACCCGAGCCGTGGGGACAGCTGGGGAGCAGCAGGCCCCTCTGCAGCAGCAGCAGGAGGCCCAGGGACACCCCACCTGAGGGCCCGGCATGGCCTGTGGGCTGTGGCCTCCCCTGGAGGCCAGGCAGCGCCATTCCTGAGCAGGGAGGTCTCCAGGTTCACACAGTGCAAAGAGACAGTTTCTCTAAGCGAAAGGGAGGATCTGCAAACTTCTGTTGTGGTGCTCAGGCGACCCCTGGCATCAGGACCGTCCAGTGCCTCGGCTTCTCCCTGGGCCTCTCTCCTCCCAGCCTGAGCCTCACTCTGTTTCTGCCACTCTGCACTTGGTGCCTGGAAGGGAGGAAATAACTATTAGTGTCACCTGCTTACCAATGGGAGACATTAGCTGGCTCTGGCAGAACATGCGGCCTATAATTTTTGGAGGAGTTACAATAATGGAGCTAATTTGGTGCTTCATCGTCGTGCTCCTGGGTGAGCAGGGGGAAGGGAGGCCTGGGGCCTGGTTTAGAGGAACCTCCCAGCAAAGAACTCTGTACTTCCTGGGGAATCTCTGGGATCCTGGCCCCATGTTCCCTCCCTCCTGTCCCCCTCTCCCACACCGCTTGCTTCTCCTTCCAGTGAGGCATTGTCAGGATGCAGTTTGGAGATGGCTGAAGCCAACCCACCAGCGGCCAGAGGCAGCTCCGCAGCGGGATGGAGCAGGAAGGGGCCTGAAAGTGTCTGAGGAGTTTGCTCTGCACTAGATCCCTGCCAGGTGTCTTCAGTGCATACACTCACTGGGCTTCACAGTTCACCCTATTTCTCTAATGAGGAGGCGAGGTCATCTGGTACAATGCTCTCATTTTACAGCTGAGGATGCACAGCTCAGGGAGGCACAGTGACTTGCCCCATATCATTCTACTGATTCGCAGCAGAACCAGGATTTGAACCCAGGCCTCCGAGAGCCAGCTTAATTTTTCCCTTAAGTTCCCTTACTGGGAACATCTGAACTGAAGCCTGAGAAGACACAGGATGCCCTCCCCAATCCTACTGATTGAAGGTGCTGCTGGGTAGGGAAGCCAAGGGCTGGGAGGGAAGAAAGAGTCAGCAAATCTACTCAGCTTCCATGGGGTCCTGCAGGCAGGAGCTGGGACCTCTGAAATCCAGGCTAGAAGATGTCTCATGCCCACCCTCTACCCAGGAACAACTCCAAGGCAGCTGCCTCTTCCTCCAACTCTTGCTGACTTAGACATCCATGGGGCATACCTGGCCCCTCAGCCCACCAGGCAGGCAGGGGGGACAGCACACCCAGTGGGCTCAGTGCCACCACCTGCCTCCATGTGGCGGGAGAATGACAGGCTTACAAACAGATTGCATTCTTGCTACATGCACGTCTTGGTTTTCCTACTAGCAGCTGGCCACACCCTCCCCATGGTTTCCTCTTATGCCTCTGAATCAGGGCAAAAGACACCTGCCTCACAGGAGCCACCTCAAGCATGACAATACTGCCCATCGTCAGAAAGAGTCAGAGACGTTCAGTGAGTTTTACAGTCACACAGCTGGAAAGCAGCAGGGCGGGGATTTGAACCCCAGGTTCTGCGCCCAACTCCATGCATCGCTCCTTGGATCTGTTTATACTAAAACTCCTGTAGCTGACTCATGGTTCTTCCCTTCTGGATCATGAGTCAGGAGTTCTTCATCGATGGTTAGTTGTGGGTCTAGATGAAAGGCCACCAAAATGCCTAAAACATTATGAGACCAAGGGAAGGTTCTCAGTCTTGGTGAAGAGAAGGTAGAGTCAAAACTCATACAGTCTTAGAAGGCATAACCTCTAAATTATGATGTAATAGTAGGTAGGAACTAGGAGGGAAGACATAGATGCCCCAGGCACTGGGTCAGCCATCTGGGAGGACTTTCTGAGTTCCAGGAGGGGGTGAAACACTGGAAAAGAGGCATTGATTGTTAAGCTGAATGTGGTCTTGCTGGGGAGCTGGGACTGGATAAGCTGGCTGATCTCTTGGGGCCTCTTGCTTCCTAGTGACATATGATTGGAGTTGCTTTGCTCTGATCCTTAAATATCCCACACCAAGGGAATGAGTTTTGAGATCTGACACCTTCAACTCTCCCAAGAAGCCTGTAGGGACTACAGACCATCTCCTCACCCCTCCTCAAGACCTAAGGAAGCAAGGAAATAACAGTGAGGAATATACCTACAACTTTACAGGAGACAGGGGAAACACTTCACCAGCTCAAAACTTTTTCATATATGGGTTTCCTCCTCCTAGTCCTGGTGGCTGCTCCCCAGAGAACTCAGGTACAAAGATCTGTGCAGAGAGGGCCCAGGGTTCTTCCACTGAGCTGCCACGTTGGGGACAAGAGCTTTGGCCCAGGTGTTCTGCCCCTGCTGGCCTAGCTTCTCCCCCTCCCTCCTTCCCCTGAGGCAGTGTCTGCTGCAGCAGTTTGGCACTTGGTGAGACAATGACATAACAAGGACTTTCGTGAGAAATGACAGGCTGAGGCCAGGGTGCTGCACTAGTAGGTTTAAGTGAGTGAGATGGATCCTATCATAGTCTGTAATGCAGGGTGACACCATCCATTTGTCTTCTTTCAAGAGGGGCAGGTGGGGGCAGGCAGAAGGCAGGTAAATATTCTAAGTCTCCGAGCTTCCTCTCTTGTGCTTCTTGCTTCAAGAACACCAAGAAATTTCACCTTCAAAACCTACATGGTCCTCGGCAGCCCTAACGCTCAATAACCAGGGACAGAAGATGGGGTGGAGTGGGGTGGAGCATGGACAGTCCCAGAGGTGGCTGGGTGGGATGGAAGAGAAGAGCAACGCCTTCAGAGTCAACAAAGCCAAGCTTGGCACACGAGACCCTAGGCAAGTTACTTAACCTTTATGATTTTCAGTACAATGTAGAGATAATTATGTGTTCCTGCCAGGCATAGAGTATGAATAAAATGAATTTAGTATGTGTTAAGGGCTGGGCGTGGTGGCTCATGCCTGTAATCCCAGCACTTTGGGAGGCCAAGGGGGGAAGATCACGAGGTCAGAAGTTTGAGACCAGCCTGGACAACATGGTGAAACCCCGTCTCTACTAAAAATACAAAAATTAGCCAGGCATGGTGACATGCACCTGTAATCCCAGCCACTCAGGAGGCTGAGGCAGGAGAATTGCTTGAACCCAGGAGGCCGAGGTTGCAGTGAGCCAAAATCACGTGCCACTGCACTCCAGCCTGGACAACACAGCAAAACTCTCAAAAAAAAAAAAAAGAAAAAAAACAAGTGTTAAGTACCCAACATAGTCCCTACGAACTAGTAGATGATCCATGACTGTTAGTCTCCTCCTCTCTTGACTTTGGCTTTAATCACCAAAATAAGTAGATTCAAAGAAGTGGAAGACTCTTCAAAATCCTGGCCAGAGTATGTGTGTTCAATTGGTTCTTCCAACTAGATAAAAGCAATGGTTGCCAGTTCCTGAGACTTCCCTGGGGCTTGTTAAACACAGAAGTCCCTGCCTTCTGGTGAGGGTAGCATCCAAGAATTTGTGTTTCTGATTATTTCCAAGTGATGCTGACCTTATTGGTCAGGAACACATCCTTGGAGATCTATTGCAATAAGGAATATTTACAGAATGGTGTCAGATATCTTTGAAACACTGTCTTTGCTTAATACCTAATTTTCTTAAACCCTGTAAATTTGGATGAGTCAGCTTCTTGCTAAAATATAGCTACCCAGTGTGCCTTGTAGTGCACAGGAAAAAGGCAAAGGGAAGTGGTGAGGGCCAGGACCAGTCCAGCAGCCCACATGGCTTCAATCCTTCGGAACCCTTGCTTGTGCCTAATAAAAGAGAAGAGTCCCTTTCATTCCTTAACTTTTGCTCGGTAGCCCTGATATTTAATGACTTCGGTTGCATTAGGACGTGTTCCATGTCACAGAGATTCTAATAGGGTCTGACCTGGGGCAACCTCAGAATCTCCCGTCTTATATCACGAACTAAGGCTATGTAGCACTCACCTGGGAAGCCTATCAATAATGCACACATCCAGGCACCCCCTCCAAAGATGATGACTCAGTAGATCTTGGGTGCAGCTCAGGAATCAAGTCCCCACCCCCCAAGCTTCTAATGCAGGGAATATTCAGCCCACCCCCTGAGAAACACTTATGAGTCTCCACCCTGAAACCATCTCAATAACCACAGCAACCCTCCTGGGTAGACCAGAGGCTGAGGTTAAGCAAACCTCTTGTCAGCCATTCATTTTGCCACTTTAACCAGGTGAACCCCACAAAGCTGAGTGGCTCATTAATTCAACAAATACTTGTCAGCATCTGTTATACACCAGGCACTGTGCTCAGTACTGAGAATACAGTGAAATGAGTAAAACATGGGGTTGAGATTAGGGTGAGGCAAGTGAAGTACCCAGGAGGCAGAATGGAAGGGGGCACTCACTCTTGGATACATGCATGAACCTGACAGTGAGCACCTCCTTCACTTCTGTACCTGGGCACCTGCTTTGCCTCACCCTCGTCCTGGTCCTGGCAAAACAGACCCAGACCTGTCCTTCGGGAACACAGTTGGCAGCAGAGGGAGGAGCTGGAGGAAGTGGCCTGAAATGAGTGGGTCTCTGCCATGTGAAGAGCTGGGGAAGGAACGGTCAATCAGAGGAAGAGAAAGTGCAAAGTCACGGGGCAGGAATAACCTGGGGCATTTAAGGAAGCCTGTGAGGAGGGCCCTGGCACAGGGGAGGCTGAAGAGTCAGCCTTGTTGTGGAAGGCCCTGTAGATCTTGGTAAGTGCTTTTGTTTTTATTCCAATTGCAAGGGGATGCCATTGGAGGTTTTAAACAAGGAGTGGTACAATCCATTTTCCATCTGGGGAAGAGCACTCTGGCTGCTGCGTGGAGAATGGGGCGGGAGAGCAAGGGAAGCAGGGAGGGCAGATAGGAGGCAGCTATATGCGGGCAGGGGTAGGCTTTGGCCTCCGTGTGGCACTGGAGATGGAGAGAGGTGGGTGGACTTGAGATGGAATTTGGAGTTGGAATTATCAGGGCTTGATGATGATCTAAATCCAAAAGAGGAAGGCAGACGTCCACAAAGATGTCTCATTTCTGGCTTGAGCAACTGGGTGGATGGAAGGGCCACTTACAGGTTGGGGAAAATTAGAGGAGAATGTAAACAGAAGATGAAAAGGGCAACTTTGAGCCTCTGAGAAGTTCTAGATTTCCAGCCACATGGCCATGTCATTTTGGATATATGAGTCTGGAGTCTAGAAGAGATGTCTGCAGAAGGGCCATAAACTCAGGAACCATTAGTGTGGAGACGGATATTGACATTACGGCTGAGTGAGGAGAGGAGAGGCTTGACAAACCCCACTGTTTAGAGGCAGGGATGGGAGAAGAGGCTGGCACAGGAGACCTGAAAGAGGCAGCCAGAGAGGTAGGAGAAGAATCCGAAGGAAGTGTAGTTTTCAAGAGCAGGGCAGTCAACTCTGTGAAAGGTTGGAAAGAGCTTCTCTACGGAACACCTTGCCATGGCAAGACCCAGAGATTCTGAAGTGTGGGGAGCAGGAGGTGGGGAAAGACCTTAATCTTCAGGGTGACTGTCCCCAAAGAGATGGTGAAGCTAAAGCCACTGTCACGCAGTGCAGGCATGTGCCTTTGGCTGAGACCAAAGCCCTGCCTATTTGGCACCCCCCTCAGGGCACTTGTTTGCAAGAAACATTCCTCAGCTGCCCCAGGAGACTCCTTTGGAAACCAGGACCAAGGCATCTCCCCTCCTGCCGAGAGTCCCAGCCCCCACAGCCCTGCGAGGGGCAGATAGCAGATCTCTCACCACTGAGATGCCTGCCCTCTCCCCAGGAGAAACTGGCAGCTGTTTGACAGCCATGTGGCAGGACAACTTGTGGCAAGAAATTAAGATGGATTCTCATCATTAACTTCATTAATGTACCATTTACTACCCCCACTGCCCCTGAGGTTAATGAAGATGACAGTGGAAGGACCAGATCTGAAGTGAGGTCCTCGGCTGTGGGCTCTCATGCACAAGCACCCTACGGCACAGACTTCCTGGCTTGACCAGGCATTGCTGCCATCTCTTCTAAAACTTCTCTAAACTCCACTCCCCTCAAGCTCCTTTCCAACCTCTCATAGACCCTCTTCTTCTCCACCCACCTTTTAAAAAGTCATTAGGAAGAGATCTGCACCTCCCAGTGTGATTCTGACTCACGGATATTTGCCCAAAAGTAATGGTGCATGTGAAATACTAAGCTTCTTTTCAAGGGCAGGTTCACGAAGGAGAGGCTGAGAAAAAGTTTCCTAAATAAGACCATCTGTTTCTCCGAAGATGCTCAGATGCAGAAACATTTGCTTCCCGCTGGTGTGCTTTAGTCTCAATGGGTCCCTAGGACAAACCCAGACTCAAGGATCTCACCCACATCCTCCGTGCACTGCTGCTCCACACCAGCTTGGGGGTGCCTTCACCTCCACGGGGCAGTCCTTAGCCCTGTGTCCACACTGTAGAGTGAAGTTGGAGTATACTGAGTTCGTTTAAGGAGCCTCAATTCTGGTTGATCATTTATTCATAATGCTGCAAGGCCCTTGGGGCAGAGAAGCACTTGAGAGTAAAAGCAGTCATGGAACTCAGAACAAACAGAACCTGCCCCAGCACCCAGCAGGAAGCCCTGAGCATCACAACAGACACATCCCGCCCTTCCACCCCAGCCACCCCCAGCATTCTTGCTGAAGCCCTAGGAGCCCAGGCCTGAGGAGGAGCAGGGAATCAGCTCACGTCACCCAGGCTGGTGTTCACAGCAGGGGCCCCCTCTCGGCACCCTGGGAAGGAGCGCCCACTCCCACAGCTCCTCTCTCCCAGGCGAGAGCTGAGCCAGCCATGGGGACATGGGGCGGGCAGAGCATCAGTCTCCACTGTCCTCCTGCAGCCTCTCACCCGGCAGTTCAGCACATCCTGCCGGGTTCCTCTCGGAAGTCCGGACTTTGCCTTGGGGCAGTTGTGAGATTTCTCCCTTGGCCTTTACCACCCAAGAGCAATGGGAGCACAACCCCAGGCCAGACCAAGGGAATCAGAGGAGGTGACCCAAGAGGAGGTGACAGGACAGCTGGCCTGGAAGATAAGAGTTGTCCAGGATGGTCAGGGGGATGGAGAGGTTATTTCAGGCGGTAGAAAGAACAAGACAAAGGCATGAAGGGGGGAAAGATCTTGGAGCGTTTAGTGGGGAGGTGTCATCAAGAGGCAGGATGGTGTTGTGGCTGAAAGTGGGGACTCTCAAGCTTCTGTCCACATCTTGGCTGTGCCATTTAGTAGCTGTGTGCCCTTGGGCCAGTTGCATAACCTCTCCGTCTTTCTGTGTCCCCAGGTAAAAAATGGGGATAACAATAGTAGCCATCTCGTAAGGCTTGTGTGAAGATTATATGACATCATACATAGGAGCACTTAGGGCAGGATGGCGCATAGTAAACACTCAATGTTATGGTTATTATGGCTGGAGTGTAGGGCACCTGGGGCAGAACAGTGGAAGGTGAGGCTGGCTAGAAAGGCGAGGGCCACCCCGTGAAGAAGCTTGAATGCCATGTGATTCTGTGAATTAGTGGTTTTTCATGCCGACTCCTGAAAGTTCCGAGGAGGTAGCCCGAGGGGTTGAAGGTACTCTGGGTGCCCTGTCTCTGAGCCACTCTTCAGCTGCTGCGTGTGATTGGGCTTTTGGAAGATACTTCATTTCAAGAAGAGGCTTTCCAACTACAAAACAAGTGTGAAATGAGAAGCCACTGCAGAATTCTGAGCAGGAGAGCAACCTCCTGGTTACAGCAAGGGCGATGGATTGAAGGGGGTGAGCAGGGGGAGTTAGAAAACTGTAGGGATCTGGCAGAGGTGGTGCAGGCCAGAGCTGAGGTAGTGCAGGGGGGATGGGAGGAGAGGGCCTCAGAGTTTGGGGACACTCAGAAGCGAGAAGCTGTGCAGCTCGGGCACTGAGTAGCCGTGGAGGGCGTAGAGCATCTGAGCTCACGCTCACTTTCACCCCGCCCCTGCCACCCATTCTTTACAAGCTGCTGAAGTCTCAAACTACTGCAAGTCCTCCAAGGGCTCTGCTTTTCACAGGAAGCAAAATCCAATCACTTCCAAGTCCTCCCTTGACCTCCCTCTTACCCTTTGCTTACTCTGGTACCACAGCCACCATCTGCTTCCCCCAGCCAGACCTGCAGCACTCTTTGCTAGCCCCTCTGCTGAGAGCTCTCCTTCCACTCTTGGCTGCTCCTCCCCATCTTTCGGGACCACTCTGAGTAAAGTGGCCCCACACCCACTCACTACCCTTGATCAGTTCCCTGGCTCCCTCGCTGCCCTTGGGTACCATCTTGCTGAGTGTACTTTTGTCTCCCTCCCTTAGATACGAGTTCCTGGAGGGCCTGGACTTTGTCTGTCTTATCATTACTGTCTCAAGATCCTCCAACATTTAGTGGTTGTGTGACAAATGAATGACACACATGAAAATGGTCTCTGGTGTGGGTGTCTGGGTTGAAGGTGACACAGTGGACTGAGTAGGAAGTAGAGAAGGAAGGGCAGGGGTAGACCCAGTCTCCCATCGTCTGCAGAATCATGGACAAACTCCCAAGTATGGGCTACTAGGCAAGCAAGGTTGGCCCTCGCCTGGGGCCCTGTTTCTAGCCTCATCTGGGAGCTCTCCGCCCCTGTCATCACCATGCTCTCAGCCCCTGTCATCACCATGCTCTCCGCCCCTGTCATCACCATGCTCTCAGCCACAGGGAACCTCTCATGCGCCCTGAACACTCCCTGCCCTTTCCATGTCTTTAGGCACTGTTGATCCCTCTCCAAAGAAAAAAAGCAAAAGCCCTTGCTTGTTTTTTTCTGACAGAAATCTACTTTTACTCACCTTTCTAGATCCCACCAAATATCACCCTCTTTGGGAAGCCTAGCTTGAAATCTGGGACTGAGTTCCCTGTTCCTTGCTCTGCATGCCCCCATCTTGTCCACACCTCTATTACTGCACCGATCAAACCAAACAGTACTACCTACTGATATGCCTTTCTCTCCCCTGCCCCTGTTCCAAGACCGTGAGCGTTTTATAATAGTAGTAATAATTATAATAGTAGCCAATACTTACTAAGCACCTATTCTGTGCCAGCCACTGTGCTAAGTAAGCACTTTGCACAAATTACCTCATTTAATCTCTAGGGCAACCCTAAGAGGTGAGTCCTATATTCATCCCACTGTACAGGTTAGGAAGCCAAGATTATGAAAGGTTAAGTAAGCCACGCTACTCTCTTAGGAGTACTTAACCTCTCATAGTCTTGAGAGCTGGAAGCTGGATCTGACTGACCCTAAATCCACATTCTCAACCATTTGTTCATTAACCAGTATTTGCTGAGCACTTACTACACATCAGGCACTGGACTACACATGAGAGGTATAAGGATGAATAAAACCAGACCCCATTCGTGCCTTCAGAGAGCATACAATCTGGTGAGAAACACAGGCATTCATCATGTAATCCCCAGATCAACATAAAAGTTATAGTTGTAGTGTGTGCTTCAGAGAGGAGGCCTGTGTTGCTATGGGAGGAGATATCACGGGGGTTGGCTCAGGTCCACGTATCTGGCTTCCACATCTGACTCATCTCTGTGCCCCCAGTACACAGCCCCAGGCCCATAATGCGGGGTTGCTCAGTGAATGTTTCTTTAGCCATTGGAGTCCAGTTGGCTTCCACCCCATCTCTCTTCCAGCCCCCCTACCCTCCCACAACCCCTGGGGAACTTAACAGCACTTCCTGCCCAGTGCTTCTGAGATCTTTTTAGGTCTCCTTTGGCTTTCCTGAAAGTGTAGCGGATGCTTCTCTGCTGATGATGAGAGATTCAGACAAGCCACTTAATGACTAAGAGACTAGAAGTGTTCTGTAAGAAATGGGGAAGCATTGTTCTTGCTTTGCTTAGCCTGCATTCCCAGGATGGACTCAGAGGCACTGACGCCACTCACTGCCTGTTCAGGAGGAAACATGGCTGGCCTTGGAGAAGAACAAAACGTTTGAGGGGCAATGGGGACTAAAAAAAATGGGAGCATTTGGATTTCAGAGTGAAATTGCTAGACTCCTTGAGACAGGCAATAGACACCACTTAAGCATCCTTGGGTCATCTCAGTTGGTGATGGCTGATAGATTTTCCAGTTGGAATCTTGGGTTCTCATGGCTGGCAGGGACCTTGAGGATAGAGCATCTCATCTAGAACAACCCCTACATTTTATAGCCCGAGGACCAGAGATGGGAAACGATTTGCTCAAGGTCTCGCAGCTAACTGGGGGCAGAGGGTCTAAAGTCCAGGTCTCCTGATTCATGGTTCACTGCCCTTTCATGAGCAGCCCACAAATAGGATATCTTTTTCTATGCCCCGGACTAGGTGACTGCATCAAGGAGAGAGAAGTGCTTTAATCGGTTGTTGCAGAGGGGCCTCTGGGAAACCAGGGAGTGCAGTGTTGGGCTATAGATAGGTGAGCCTTTAAGAATCTTACTGTCCAGACACCCTGAGCACTGCAGCCAAGGAGAATGGTACTGTTATGGGCAGTGACATCAAGTGTACAGGTTGCACTGAAGGACAGATTTCTCCAGAAGCCAACATCCTGGCTCCCTCCCTTCAGCAGGTCCACCTCCTGCAAGCACTAGCCAAGACTTTCAGCCAGTGCTGCTGAGCTCTGATCTACCCTATCAGCTTCTAGGTTAGCAGTCTAGAGGGCTATGCTGGTTTCTACTGCTTTCTGGATAGCAGTGACCTCTCCTGCACCAGAGAGCTCATTACCAGTCAGGGGCCCTAAGGCAGCCTCTCCTGATGGCAGGTGAAGATGAAAGCAATAATGTGCTAGCTGTTCTGAAGCCCCTGGTCACCCATGGTTTTATTGAAGTCCAAAGTCTCAAACACCTCTAATGAGGATAAAAGGCTGGTAAGCCCTGTGGGATCTGACTGAAACCTCCTGAGAGAGGGTAGTTCAGAGAGAGGACCTGGTGAGGGCTGAGCTGGGGCCTGGCTTTCCAGAGAGAGACAGTGACTACCAGGAGTTGCTGACCCTCTCTGTTTGCTTAGCTCTCATCTCTTATTTACTCAGAATTAACCTGCTTATTTTCCCTCATTAAATAATCCTGTCCTCTGCTGCTTGTGTGTGCAGGAGAACAGTGAACCAAGAGCTGCTAACTTGCCACCAGGCCCCGTGAGGGCCAGCCGCTCCCCGAGGAAGCCTCCAGAGCCAGGCTTTTGTCTTCTGGCCCTGGTTTCCTCCCTGCCTCCAGGTCATAGTGGGATCTTGGGCCAGTCCTTTTACCCGGCTGTGCCCATGGATGGAGAGTGCAGTTCACTTTTGGGTGCAGGGGCCACACCACACTGCAGACTCAGCACCTGCATGTCGCCAGCTGCCACAGTCCTGTGAGAAAGAGCAGGGGTCCTGCAAAAACCAGGAGGTCTACGGTTCACTGCTCCCCTGGAGGGAGCCATCCTTGACAGCAGTTCATAGAGCCTGGGGCGATGCTGTTTACCCTGAGGGACCTCTCATACCCCCAGGCAAGCCTCCCAGGTCCATAACGAATAAACTCAGACTCCCCCAAAAGAGACAGCCTGTGAAAGTGCAGGCAGCTCCGCATCTGTAGGACATGGTGGTGGGGAAATGGGGACAGCAGCCTTTTGTTCGCTCCCTCTCAGAGGGGCCACAGGAGCTTCCAGAGTTCTTCCCAGGGCCCTGACTCGATCATAACACTGCACGAAGAACCACTCCTTCCAGAGTTCTTTTACTAACATGTAAGCGCCCCTTTCTGTGAGCATTTCTGTAGCTGCTTTTGTGTCCTTCTGGGCACGCTAAAGCACAAGCAGGTGCAAGGCAAGGACCCTGTCACAAAAGGAGCTCTTGTCACTAGATGCTGGGGGACACAGCTACAGGGAAAAGGAGACTTGGTGACTCCTGTGAGCTGTTCGAGGACAGGAAGCCCTGCAGGGGTGTTGAGGAGAGATGCTCACTGTGGCCTGGACCCTGGGCGAGGGTCCATGGGGGTGTGGTGTGGGGGCGTGATGTAGGTATAGGAGTATCCAAGCCAAGAGGAGAAGGGGAGGCATTTTGGCAAAAAGGACCAAAGATATACCAGCCATATGGAGCGGAGGGTTGGCATAGAGAAGGGAGAGAGCAGCAGGTGAGGAGGTAAGACAGGGCCCAGTTGCTGAAAGCCCCAAGTGCAAGAAGATGAGCCTTGATCCCAGAAGCCAAACAAGGGGAGCCACTGAAGGTGTTTGAGCAGTGGCACTGATATATGAAAATCTCGCACCAAAGCGCTCATTAGTCACTCAGCCTTGGGCCAGTTATTTAACTTCACCAAACATAAATTTTCTCCTGTGTGCAATAGGGATGATGAGAGAGAGAGCACCTACTTCATAGGGCTGAGGTAAGACTCACCAAGATAGTCCAGCCAAGTACTTAGCAGAGGCCTGGCACACAGTCCATGTGCAATAGGTTGGTTCCCAGTACTGTGCTCACTGAATCTAAAGGGTTTCAGTAACTTGGGGCTTGAGAGGTTATTAAGGGAAATAAAGGGGCTTCTCTTTATACCTCGGTGCCTCTGTGAGACATGGAATATTTAGCCAGATGTGATGCTGATCTGCCCACTGCTGCAGGACCCATGCCAACGCACAGGGCACTTGCTGTGTGTGTCTCTTTTGACTAGGGGTCTAGGGAGCCAGGAGATGCACCTGAGCGAGATGGGGACTCCAGCACCTTCTTTTAACTGGTTACACCCCACTAGACCATCTGCATTTCGAGAGTGGGGACTGCATACCCTCCACAAAACATGGTGCCTCTGGCAGGCACTCTGTAAATACGAATGGAAACACAAATGAACAAGTGGATGGAGTGTACGCCAAGGTGCAGAAGGGTGAGGGTTCCCTTGAGTAGCTTCCTAGGTGAGCTGGAAGGGCATTGCTCAAAAGTGGAGTGCAAGGACCATTCTCCCGAGAGTCACGAGTCCAGGCAGCTGGCAAGGCTTATAAACCTGAGCAAGTTCTTCATCTGTGAAATGGAGGGGAAAATGCCAACAAGCCTGCCTCACAGAGTTGCTGAGAGCCTCACAGCTGGAAGTGATCTTCATGGAGGCGCTCCACAGGGGCTGGTGTGGGATGGCTGGCTCTGTGGAGGCCACGGGGTTCTGTGTGCAGGAGGGGTGGCTGTCTCCACAGTGTGCCCAGCCCTGGCCCCAGCCAGGCCCTTCTTGGGAAGCTGGGGGTATTCACCTGCTGTTCCTAGAATTTGGTTTGGGGGGTGACTTTATTTCGGGGGTGTGGACAAAAAGACAAATCTGGAGCTAGGAAAGCGGTGGGGTGTCAGGGCTGCCTAGAGGAGAGTGTGGTGAGCACAGGCTCTGGAGGTAGGGGAGACAGGGCCTTGGCTTATTCTCCAAGGGGACCAGGCTGTCGGAGTCTCCAGGAGAGGGTGGCTCTTTGCAAGGACAATGGACCAAAACCCTGGTGTCACCCTCAACTCTTCTCTTTCCCGGAAGTCATTACCTCCTTAGAGAGGCCTTCTCTGGCTAAAAATTCAACAACTATAGCCTCCTGCTGGTCATTTTATATTTCCCTTCTCTGCCTTTTGTTCTCCTTGATACTTTTGACTAACTTATGTACTTACCTCTTTTATTGTCCTTTGCCCTAATAAAATGTAAGCTCCACTCGTAAAGATGACAACAATAGACACTGGGGACTACTAGAGTCAGGAGGGAGGGAGGGGGCAAGGTTTGAAAAACTAACTGTTGGGTGCTATGCTCACTACCTGGGTGGCAGGATCATCTGTACCCCAAACCTCAGCATCACGCAGTATATCCATGTTACAAACCTGTACATGTACCCTCTGAATCTGAATCTAAAATAAAAGTTGAAATTATTTTTTTAAGTTGAAATGTATTTTTTAAGTTCCAGGAAGGCAGGGGTTTTTGTCTGTTTTGTTCTCTCCTCGATCCTTAGCACTCAGATCAATACTTAGCACATAGCAGGTGACCAATAAATATTTGTTGACTGACTGAATTACTGAGTGGATGGATGGATGGATGGATGGATGGATGGATGGATGGATGGATGGGTGGATGGGTGGGTGGATGGGTGGGTGGATGGATGGGG
>NW_012106919.1:3363255-3382942 GCF_000951045.1 Mandrillus leucophaeus | reverse complement strand
GGAGGGTGGGTGGGTGGATGGATGGATGGATGGATGGATGGATGGATGGATGGATGGGTGGATGGATGGCCTCATCTGAAATCACCCCAAACCCTGATCTCTTCCTCCTCAAACCTGACTCTGGGAGCCCTATGAGAGAAAACATCTCCGTATCTTGGAGCTCCTCCTCAAACCTGCGGGAGGAGGCTTCACCATGACAGCGCCCTCCTTCATCAAATGGAGGAAGCAACCTGGCAAGGCACTGTTTAATGCCACACATGGGTGTGCTTACTGTCTTTGAGGTTTTCCTATTCTCTCAGAAACTTCCAGGAATCCCTGGCCATGATGATTCTGGGGCCAGGAGAGGCAGCAGAGCGTGTGCTCTGTAGCTGGGTTTATTTTTAAAGGATGACCACATTTAAGGAGAAAACAGAAAGTGGACCTGAGGCCTGGCATCAAACACTTGCCATCAGATGGGGTGCCAGGTGTTTGTCTCCTTGGTTGGCTGTGATTGACAAAGAATTACTGCACTGAGGGGCAGAAGCAGAAAAGAATCATGGACCTGCTGGGAGAGGGGACACCTGAAGGCTAGAGCATGGGTCTTGTCCAGGACACTGACATGACCACATGCCTGGATGGGCAGGAAGTCAAGGGGGTCAGTGACTGAGAAGGGTGAGCTGGAGGAGAACAGGAAGAGGCCATAAAGGGGCTGGTGGTTGGAGGCTGAAGCCAAGGGGCACACAGAGAGCAAGTCAGGCCAAAGGCAGAACGGCAAGGACCAGGGTCAGAATGTGGTTGACACTGAGAGGGAATGTTGGAAGGGGCAAATTGTACTGAAGAGGCAATATTGTTTCCATTGCCTTTTATACCCGGTTACTCGCAGCAAGGAGGCCAGTCCCTTAGTCTTAAAAACAGAGCACTGTGTCTCCAAGAGCCTCCTCCTGACCCCAGAGAGCCCCAACAGATGCTGCACAGGACATGAGGCCCGTGGTCTGCAAGCCCCTCATCTGCCCTCTTGTCTGCTTCTTTGCAGGAAAGCGTGGACTTGGGAGAGATCATGTTCTCCCTTTGCTACCTGCCCACAGCAGGCAGGCTCACCCTCACGGTGATTAAGTGTCGGAACCTCAAGGCGATGGACATCACAGGCTATTCAGGTACTTCTCTTAACCCGAGTGGCCTGACAGCAGCCCAGACATTAGGATTTGGAAGGGTGTTCAGGGAGAAGGGGAAGGAATTATCAGCATTCTTAGAATAGAAGCACCAGCTCTGGATGCAAACTGCCTGGATTCGAACTCCAGTTCTGCCACGTCTTTGCTGTGTAAATGCTTTGGTTTTCTAGTCTGAAAAGTGGGAATAACAATATCTTATACGGGTTGCTTTCAGGAGAAATGAGTTAATTCATGTAAATGTTCAGAATGGTGTCTTACACGTATAAGCACTCAGTAGATATCATCTATTGCTGTCATTCTTTCTCTTAGAAGAGGGAGATAATAAGAATTAAATATACAGGATTTAAAACTTAAGGATAAGTTTTCTTATTTATATGAGGCCCCAGGACTTCCGGAAGGGTTATGTCAAGTTTGAGCGTGTAAATGTTTGCCGGTCTGCGCAGGCTTATGGCAGCAATTCTGTGCACTGAGCCAAGGAAACAAATCCACTGAAAAGCAAAATGCATTTGTATTTGAGGCTTTACTGCAGGCCTCCTGGCCTCAGCCTCAGCACCAAGAAAGCTGCTAGGTACAGCAGGAACATAGAAATATAGTCCTATTCTAGTGACAGAGGAAATGCTTGTTTGGGGGCGGCTGCACGGCAACCTGCAGGATGGACGTAGTGTCAGAGGTTTGAGTCTTCCCCTACAATTCTGCAAGTTGTGGAAGGAGGTATTTGAGTTTGGAAACAACAGAGGAGTAACTTGAGTCTTGGGAGCCTCCTTCCCTCATCAGCTCAGACTGCTCTGAGGAGTGAAATGGGGTGAAGCCTCTCAGTCTGGGCTGCACTCAGAATTGCAAATGTGGAAAAAAGCTCAGTTTGTTTCCCTAGATCCCCTGCCCTCCTGCTCAAGAGACTCTCGATGATTCAGATTACCAACATAAAACCACTCAGGAGGTGCTTCTGAACTTAGCTGGGAATGTATTAAAGAGTTTTCATCATATTTGCTTTGTATTCTTTATTTATTTGCTGGAAAACCCCTAAGTTGTGGAAGAAGGTATTTGAGTTTGGAAATAACAGAGGAGTAGCTTGAGTCTTGGGTATAATCAGTTGCTGGAAAGAGGTGATGGCTGAGCCAGAAACACCTGGGCTCAGGTGTAACCTGGTGCAGCTGGAAGAAGAGGAGGTATCAGGCCTTGAAAACTGAAGTTTCAGGATAAGGTGGTCAGGAAACCCTAGAGTAACAAGTGTTCGTTGCAGCTCTGAGTCCCTCAGAGCTTCCCACACACATCAGGACGTAGGGAAGAGATTAACAGACCTCTTCTGGCCTGGGAAAAGCTTAGGCAGCAGCAAGTCAGCTTCCCCTAAAGTACAGCCAATGTAGATTTCATTTTAATACCAAAATAAGTGCATAACAGGGAAGGAAATTCACTGAAGACTCTCAAGGCTGCTGAGGGAAATAGGATTTTGCTGCCTAAGTCCCCACACTCTCTTCTCTGGCGTAATTAAATTGATGTGCTGGAGAGAAAGCCTATGGTGAAGCTGCTGAGGTCATCACAAAAGCTACTCTGAATCAGAGACTTTGGGGTGTGAGATTTTTTTCATGCTAATTTCTAACCTACCTTTCACAATTGCCCCTCTTTTTGACCTGGGTTGGGAACCTGTTATTAAACCTTGGCTTGATTCTGAAGATCCAGGGGTCCTCTTTTCATTACAGGTTTCTATTTTGTTCATTGATGTAAGCAAGTATCTGGAACAGTGGATAAAACACAGTAAGCATTCAATAAATAGATATCAAAAGAATGGATGGTTGAATTTACAGCATGAGGAACCTGGTCCAAGGGTGAAGCAGTGGGGGTGTACTGGCTAGGAGCCTCTCGAACTAGATCTCCTGTTCTTGAGGATGAGTTTGAGGTTGCCCTCAGCCCAGACTTATTTGATGTTGAACTAAGCTGGGGAGTGAATGGAGCTTATTAATTGCCTATTCTTGAATTGTGTGGCATTGACGTCTAAAACCCAGGATCTTCTTGTTCTCCATGATCTAAACTAGCCCTGAATCAATTCTCAAAGCCTATCTGCTAGAACCATGACACTAAAAATAGCACAAAATAATAATAAGGACCAGTATGCTACAAAGGGGTGGTGAGTGCATTCTAAATGCTGAATTTTGATGGCTCCCATGACAATGAGGCTGAAATACACTGCTGGTCTTTGTGTCCCCTCCCTCAGCTGCATAGAGCATCATAGGCTGTTAGAGAGGAAAGGACCTCCAAGATCATCTGGGGCCAGCATTCCACTAGAAACCACGGATTTTTGCCCCAGAAAAGCCTAGGGAACGGTCATCTGTCTGCTTGGCTTCATGGATGCTGGTGAAAGTGTGGGTTCCTGCAAGGGAAATATGTACGCTGAATTTTATAAATTTCCTATCAGCCAGGCACAGTGGCTCATGCCTGTAATCCCAGCTACTCAGGAGGCTTAGGTGGAAGAATCACTTGAGCCCAGGAGTTCAAGACCAGACTGGGCAAAACAGCAAGACCCTGTCTCTTAAAAAAAATGCATATGCCTTGTAGGGGTGAACAGAGTTGGGGAAGTTTGCTAAGGCATTTGCTCAGTGGCCCATGGGACAAGTGGCTCTGCTTCTATTTTTCCAAGCCTCACGATATGGAAATCTGCTCTGATGTGGGAATGTATGGAAATAGGTAGAGCAGGGGAATGAGGCAGCACCTGAGCAACCTCAAGTCTGGAGCCACTTTGCAAGGCAAGATACATCCTTATGGATCCTGCAAGCTGCTGTGTTAAAGACAGGTCTTGGGGCTAGCTCTGCCCATCTGTCTACCTGAACCTGAATAATGTCCTGGGGCATATCCACAGAGAATGGAATCTGTGGAAAGCAGAGCCTCATGCCAGTTCTCAAAACTCTCACTTCCTTTATACTGAAAATCCCCGAGAGAGGATCCTTTCAAATGTACAGTTAGAGAAGCAGGTTGATTAAACACCTCATGGTCTCCCCATCAACCCAACCTCATGTCCCCACAGTTAAGGCATAGCTACTGCTGCCACGTGGATTAGTTGGCAGCTCATTTAGGTATCTATAGAAATGCCTTTCAGGCTTGGGGTTTCTGATCAGGTGTCATAGTTCTTCCTCGTTTCCACCATGGATGTGTGCCTCATCTGCCATCTGAATGATGCCAGGGAATACAGGGCCCTAGTGGGTGCACAATGTCCAGGAGATAGAACCACAAGCCTATGAATCACAGAGCTGGGAAGCAGCTGCTTGGCTGGCACCTCCTGACAGATTCACAGGATCCCTGGCTTCTGGGCAACAAGGTGTCTCAGCACATCAGCGTCTCGAAAGCTATTATTACCTGTGAGCCGCCCTCCCATTTCTTGAGCTGTGCAGCATAAATAACAATTATGATGGTGACCGAGACACCTGCACTATGAGATACAATAGGTATCACTTCACTTGGGTGAGTAGAAAATTTCAGGGTAGAAAGATGGCCATGAAATACCCATTCAGAAAACTAAAGAAAACAAAAGGATGGGAGGCACATGGAAGTTCAATAAAAGCATCTCTTTGCAGGATGGAGAGAATCCAAGATCCCACTGAGAAAGGAAATGTCAACCAGCTGCCCTGAGTCTCCCCGGGCCACAGCTCCCTCCTCCTCCACTGCCCAGAAGTGGGCAGGAAACGGCTTCCAGGGAAGCAGAGAGCAGGGCCACTTCCCGCCTTCTAGATGCCAAATGGAAATGAGATTATTGAGACAATGGGACCCAAAATTATGTTCTCAGGTGGGGAGGACATGAACAGCATCGTGATTGTTGCTGTTCATTTCACTCTGACACATTGTGTCTCCTTGGCCGTTGTTGAGTCCTATTTTTACCCCGCCCCAAAACCTTTATCCTTTGGTTTATAATTCTGAAAAAACAAAAAAGTCACTCAAGGAAAAGCACTCCTCATAGGTGAAAGAAATAGTGTCATTGTTCAGCCTCATCACCCTTTTGAGTCAGCCAGTGATTGACGAGCTGAGATTTAGGGCTGTGAACCGCATACCTGTCGGCAGGTGCCATGTCTGATTTGGGGCCAGCTTCCCCATTAGTAAAAGTCCATTAGGTGCTCTCCCAAGAATACTGAGGTAGCTAAAGACTCTGCATTTATTAAGCACAGAGCGTCCTCAGAGACAGGTGTGCTACATAAATACAAGGTGGTTTAATTATTTTAACAACCCACTGATACCATCTAATGAGCAGCAGTAGGTCTAGGGCTTCAGTCCCTTTGCTGCAAATGATGTTTGCAGACGTCTGTTAACACACTCCATTCCCTTTCCTCTGTCCCCATTGGCACAGATCCCTATGTCAAAGTGTCCCTGCTTTGTGATGGGCGGAGGCTGAAGAAGAAGAAAACAACCATAAAGAAAAACACTCTCAATCCTGTCTACAATGAGGCCATCATCTTTGACATTCCCCCGGAAAACATGGATCAAGTCAGCCTGCTCATCTCAGTCATGGACTATGATCGGTAGGTGGGCGTCCCAGAAGGATGTGATTCCACCCCTCACTCCCACTCCAGCACCAGCACAGGGCTCCTTGACCTTGTGATTCAGGGCTCAGCTTCGGGGTTCAGGCCTCAACTCTATCTGTACCCAAGAAGGGTACAGGAGTTTGAGGAAGAACATGGATTCTCCCTTAGCAAAGGTTCAAAGTTCTTTTCCCAACTGGCCTATTTCCATCACGGGCGGCTCTATCCATCAGTTTCCCTGAATTCACCCCTTGCTATTCCCATTCTTCCATCTGGCACCAAGTCCTGTTATCTGGCCTTCGAAATGCCCCTCTATCCTCTCTATTTCTGCTGTTGCTACTACTGTCACCCTGGGATGGCTGTGCAGCCTCCTAACTGACCCCTGCCTCCATCGATTCCTGCCCCAATTCGGTCAACATACTAGGGACACATCTTCCTAAATGACAGCTTTCTTCCTGGACCCGCCCTTCTAAAGAACCATCAGTGGCTCCTGTGATCCAGGCTTTTCCCTTGGACTCTCACGGCCTTCCCTAATCTGGAACCAGCATATCCATCCAGTCGGATCTCCCCTCTCTCAGATATTTTTCTTCTCTTCCACACCTCCTGCTTTTCCATCTAGGCTGGCTCAGAAACATTTCTCAACTGCTCCAGCCCCTATAACTCCTTCTCTCCAGTTGTCACTTTAGCTAAAGAAGAAAGAAACCATGCAATAAAGCCTCAATACAGGACTTTTAGCCCAAGTTCTCAGGCATAGTATTGACAAACATACTTAAGGGATAATTGATGTTCTTACCTAGTGAATAAATCACATTCCAGCCACGGGGGTTTTGGAGAAATGGTGCTCAGAGATGGTCGATTTATTTGCAAATACTGATGTCTCAGTGAGGTTGTAATGTGTTGGTGGGGTCAAATAAGTGAAGAGACTTAGACTCTCTCACCTCCCAAACTCAGGCTGTCTGCTCACCATTTCTTGAGATTCCAAACAGGTTTATAACCTTTGCTTATCTGCCTGTGTCCAGTGTCCACTGAAGGGGACTAGGCAAAGGCTTCACTGCCACTGACACCCAGAAGCCCTGCCAAGCATCTGTTTCCAGAGCTCAGAGTTCTGAGTTAGACCCATTGGGCAGAGTCCTACCATGCCCCCCCCGCCCCGCCCACCCGCGCTGGACCTCCTTGTCTGAGGGCATGTCTGGTAGCCAATGCTGGGACTTTTGTTTCTCCCTCAGAGTGGGCCACAATGAGATCATAGGAGTCTGTCGTGTAGGGATCAATGCCGAAGGCCTGGGTAGGGACCACTGGAACGAGATGCTGGCATACCCCCGGAAGCCCATCGCACACTGGCACTCCTTGGTGGAGGTAAAGAAATCCTTCAAAGAGGTGGGTGAGGTCGCCTGGCCCTTGGCATGTTTGCTGCATGGCAGTGTGGGCTGGAGAATGGCAGTCGGCTGCAGTGACACCTTCAGCCTTTTGTGGAAAGGTGGGCATGGGGGCCACATGCTTCTTACCCAGTGTGTAATAGGCCAAAAGGAAACAGAGGAAAAAGGTGGAGGCCACCGACACAAAGCCTCTGGTGTTGGGCATTTTGAAAGCAACACTGAGTTCTTAATGGAAAGCAAGAACTTTGAAGAAGACTTCCCAGCAGACCACTGTGCCAGGCCTGAAATGCTTTCACAAAGCCCTTGGCCAAGTTGGTCCTTTAGGAGAAAGCCCCAAGCGGGTGAGATCACAGCTTGGCAAGACATTCTACCCCTGTCAGAACAGTAAGTTCCCTGAGGCTCAAGTGAGGCAGTCACTTGGCAGTTTTCACTGCTTGGATGGAGATGGCAAAGAGCAGGTTCCTCCTCTTATGAATGTTGGTTCTTGCCCTTGTTGGGGAAGGGAGCATGACCTCAAGGTGTCAGGCTTTCTGGCTAAAGCTGTGGAGCTGGGTTGCGTTGGGTTCTAACAGAGACGTAATGGAGAGAGCACTGGGCTGGGAGTCCCGAGACTTGGGCTCCAATCTTGGCCCCTCCTGACTTACTGTATAATCTTGACCCTGTCACTTCTCCCTCAACTGCAAAGAAAATATCCCTTTGAGTGATATCTGCAAACTTCTCCACCCTCCACTGAATCCCACTGACTTAGGATCCTGTATTCTATCACCCTGGTGGTCCCCAGGCCTGCTTTTTCTCAAATGGATTGGAAGTGTGGGTGACCAAACAAGGCTTAAAACTCACTCACAGTATCTCATGCCTTGGTCTGTATCCTAGAAAGCTGGGTGAATATTCTGTCATCTTAACAGGCTTCAAACCTAACAAGTCTAGAGAGCTGTATAAATTGGAAATTCTACTAATACAAAATAAAGCTTTATCCTTTTCACTGCATGGCCCCTCAGCTTAAAATCGGAGTCACCTTCAAAACAGAGTCATCCCCTCCCCACACTCTATGATGCAGAGAAGTCAGGTCGGCAAACCTAGAGAACCCACCGGCTCCCTGCCCTCTCATGGAGGACAAGCCCATTTCCAGCTGTTTCTGGCAGGGTGAGGTGTCTCAGGAGAGCCTGAGAGCCAAGGGGATTGGACCTGTGGAAACACGGGTGATAGGGATCTCGGTTGGTGAGGGGGCAGGCTAATTGATTCACCTCCCCAGACAGGTGGCGTGTGCTCTGTGCAGCTCCTGCCCTGTGACCTTTGAGGCGGCATCAAGGGGTATAAAGAAGCAAAGTTTCTGGCAGTTGAGACCTCATATTTCTATCTTGTGGGTGACTTGATTTTCCCATAGCTGTGGACCTTTAATGAGTGAGGCCAGTCCCTCGGCTCTCAGCTCCCCCAGAGGAGCCCCTGCCCCTCTTTTCCAGAAAGCCCTTTCTGCAGAGTGTGGGTGAGAAACCTACAATACAGGAGGCGTTGCTGGGCAGAACGCTAGACAACCTGCAGACAGCATCCAGCACCTCACTGAAGGCTGTGCTGGTTCAACCCAGGCAGAGGTCATGACAGCCCCATCCACCACACCACTCCTCCTCCCCCGCTTATCATCCTTTGGAGATATTTAAGAATAGAACAAGTCTACTAAACTGTTTAGGGTGGCTTAGGGGGAGGGCATGGAATGAGAGCTAAGAGGTCTCTGGTTGGCTGTAGGGCCTTAGAAAACTCACTGCTCCACTCTGGTCTTGGGGCTCCTTGGTAAAATGAGGGGATAAGCCCTTCTCATCTTTGCTTTTCTAGGGAACTCTGACCCTAAACTATGGCTGGGCCCATGAGCCCCCATCTTGTACTGTGACTGCCTTTCTAATCTTGAGTCTGCAATAACCCATCCCTGTTACCAGGCTGAGCCTGCCTGTGGAAAATGGAAAGTGACAGAGCAGCGGCTACAGCTGGGGGTGGGGTGTTGAGTACCACGGAGGAGCTAGGACTTGGCTCCAGAATCACTCTCCTTCATGATGAATACAACCTAATTAAGCCAAATAATTGATTCCAAGTCCCTATTTCTTTGAGAACTCCGACTCACTGGTTCAGACTACAAAAGAAAGATAAAGTAGAATCAAGCCCTTGAAAATGAATATTTGATGAGACAGTAAAGGGAAAGTAACAGTATATGGAAAACAAAAAGAGAATAAATTGATATGCTTTGGGTTTACTTTTTGCTTGATCTCACAGGCCAAGTTCCCAGGAATGCCCCCTCCCCCATGCATTATCCCACCATTTTCTGCTCAGCTGATCATTCTCTGTATCAAGAAGCTGAAAATGACACTCGTCTCGGCAACCTGAGATTTCAATAGTTCGCATTTATTTGAAATTGTTGCCGACACATTTAGCGCCCACATTTGAAATATCTTTATTAAAATGCATGCAAACCCCCACAGGGCTGACATTAAGTAAGCACCTTGTGTCCGCTGGTGCGATGCATTGTGCTTGGAGGCAATCCTCCCGCTCATCCTCAGAGCTCACATCCTGCCTTCTTTTCATTCCTGTTCTGGATGTTGAGCAAGAGCTTTGCTCCTGAAACTTGTATCTCCCATTTGTATAATCATAAAGAAATCTCCTCCAGCTCCCGGGAAGATAAATGGCATCGTATCTGCAAAGCGCTCTGTATTTATCTTGCACCTTTCTTAAGGGATTTTCAAGTGCTGTGATCGTTTCTTTTTTATTAATGAGAACAGAGGGCATCATACTTGCTCACTTGTTTGGGGCTCAAAATAAGGCTGAGGGGAACAAGTTAACTGAAAAGGTGGCTTTCCCTGCTGGGAATCTTTCATGAATAAAAATTCATTGAGCCATCACAAGTGGCCTTTCCTAGCTGCGGCACCCGCCCCCTTCCCTCTCAGCCTAGAGCCACGTGTCATCATTGTTACCACACACAGGGCTGACCAGCACTCTTCACCAAGGCATTTTATTATGGAGGGCCAGGTTCAGATCATCTGCCAGAGGTGTTAAATCTCCATTGGAACGTGACCCATTTCAGAGCAAAAAAAGACCTTACTGGAACACAGGCCTTCTGAAACAACAATCTGCCTGTGTGCTGGGGACAGGTATGCTGCTATTTCAGAGCCACTGTAAGCCTCCTGGAGTCATTCGCCTTCCCATTGTCCATGAACCCCATCTCCTCCCTTTGTTTATCTTCGTAGGAAAACTCGGACTAGCAGGGGAGCCAGTGTTCCTTCTTCATTTGTTCTGGATAAACAGTTATGCTCCCTGCGACTACTCTTTGGGCTGCTACGTAAAGGAAGAAAGACACTCTATGAAGCCCTTTTATGTTTTCTCCTCTGACCTGGCCTATCAGTCAGGTTGTGTAAGTGGCATGCTTACCCAGGGAAGAAGCCAGTGATTATAATGTACCTTTCACCAACAGTAAAGGTTGTAACAGAAAAGTAGAACTCCTAAAATGAAGGTCTGTTAAATGAGAGCATTAGTAATCATCTGTTGTCACCTTCTGGTTAAGAAACACTTGAGTCAGAAGCCACAGTGGGCTCAACAACCAGGCATTTATTTATCTAAAATATTTCACCAGGGAAACCCTCGGTTGTGATTTCATTCAAGTGGATGCTGCAAGCAGAGAGACTGCCACCTGGAGTTAGGAGTAAGTACCTGGTGTGGACCCAAAGACGTTAGGTTGCTTATTACCTTTTGTCTCCTTCTTCCCCTAGTGTGGCCAAATGCTGAGATAGCAGCAGGATGGAGTGGAAACAACACTTAGTTGGGTGTTAGGAGACCTGGTTTCGGGTCCTGGCTCTGCCCCTAGCCAGCTGTGTCTTGACTTCTCTGTCTTCGTTTTCTTATTTGCAAGAACAAGGTTAGACTGGATCAGCTTCCAAGCCTGCCTCCAGCGCTGACATGCTAAGATTTCTTAGGTCTAGGTCACATGATGGTAGTCATCGGTACCTGATTGTCTGGCCCTTGGTTCAGTTGGCCTGCACAGGGAGTCCTAAGAAGCCCACGAAGAACCGAGCCCAGAGAATGGTAACAGAAGCTTTCCTTAGAACTGAAAGCATTAAGGTAGTTTAGTAGGTCTGAATCCTTCCTCAACTTCGTGGGTTTCCCATCTACTCCATAGGTGATGCTGGATAGAAAGTGATCTATTCCTCAGGTGGCTCAGCCCTTCTAGAAAAGACTGTATTGAGGGAGAATCACATCCTCCCCTGACCCCAAACCTCCATGTGTGCACAGATGCATAGTTGCAGCTTCTGCTCAGCCCCGTTACTCCACAGTGGAGACCCTCAACACTCATGAGAAGCAGAAGAGGGGGCTGCACTTCCAGGTCAGGAAGGCCGTCTTGACCACCTACCTACCTCTTATCTCTGGAGCTCTGTCCTGCAGACACCCAGGAGAGTACTGGGTCTCTGCAACCCACTCCAAGGATGGGTGAGCAGTGGACACTGACTCACTTTGAAGTTATTAATATACAGCCCCCAGGCAGGTCCAGAATATTCATGGGGTCAGATCCTTGCTCAGTAAACATTGCTGCGGTTATGACTGCTGCAACAATGACTGGTTAAAGAAGGATCGAATGGCTCAAGTCCAGCCAGCCTCAGCCCTCTCCTTCACTCCATTACGCCTCATTACATGACCCCTTTCACAGAAGGGTTAGAGTCTGGCTGATAGAAGACTGTCTTTGAGCTAGGAGAGCTGGGGAGGAGAAAGGGATTACAGAAGCCCAGAAGGGTCTGCTCATGCCTCTACCTCTCCACAAGTCAGGTGCAAATGCCCATAGGAAGAATAAAGACCAAAGCAGACAGCTCAAAGCTAAAGCAGTATCAGATTTTTAGCTGTACTATCAGCTCCCAGACATATTGCTAATAATGCATGACCATCGGTTCTTGGCAGTAAGGACATATTCTGCACACTGCCTCTTTCGCTGCTAACATAATATGATTTTCAGTGTGAAAAATGGCTGAAGCGCACAGAAATGGTCCAGTCAGAGCACCTCATTCACAAACACACACACACACACACACACACACACACACAAAGAGTTAAGAAAGCTTTAATTATCTCTGCAGTAGGTCTTTTTGAAAATCAGGTATTCCAAACCAGAAGCTCTAAGCTGTTTCCCTTATGTTTTTGCATGGCTGACAGCAAAATTCAAGAAAGCTTATAAGAAGCTGGGAAAGGTGAATTCAGTGCATTGGGCCAGTTCAGTTTTGCAAGCTGAAATGTAAATTTCTTTAGCAATTAATAACCAGACTTTTCTCCTCTTTACAGTGGCAGGGCCGAGCTGCTAGCTTCGACAGTGAGAGCTCGTGCCCATCTCCGAAGCCACCTCCGACACCATGAGTTGTGCGGCCAAATAACACAAATGGGACTCAGCAATGTTCTCTTTGCACTTGTTCAACTGTCTAAAGAGTGTTGTGCAGTCGCGGTGGCGGCAGCAGTGGCAGCCGTCCGTCACTCCAGAGTCTTACCTGCTCCTGTGTAGGACAAGGCTGAGACACTTGTCGTGTGGTCAGATCTGTCTTAGTCTTTTCTGTCTCCCAAGGTGATGTTTTTGTGGTTTTTCACTTTTTATGGGTCTACTGTTAAGAAAAGAAAAAAAAAAAAAAAAAAAAGACTAGGAAAAGACAAAGGGTGGAAAGCCCAGAAGTTGGTTCTGGAAAATACAATGTACAGTTTTTTGGAAAGAGGTGGATTGAGTTTCTGAAATGCTGTGTCTCCAGCAAGCTCCACAACCCTGGAAAAGGAGGATGCTCAGTGGGACTGCGGTTGCATTTTCAGTGCCCTGCAGGAATGAGGTGAATCCATGGAAGAGCCTTTGTGAGGCGAATTACTAGTCTTTGAAGCTCTTCGCTGGAGGGACAGAAACCACGTTGGGACCATCACTCCCATGTTGAAATCACAAGACCTCTGAGGTGCTTGTGAGCCTTCAGCTGAAGTGCAGGATTCCTTGCTGGTTTTCCCCATGAATTGAAAACGTCTTGATTCTTCATGGGAACTTAGTCACTTTCTTTAGGAATGATTCCGCCGAAACTAAACACGCCATATGTTTTCTGATGAGCCACAGTTAATGATCATGTTTGTTTGAAAACAGGATCTTTGTTCTCAGAAATAACCTTCATTGTAAAGTAAGAGAGACACATACGTTCTGGAATGATTTCTGCATTATACATAGCTTTATAATTCCATGAGGTATCAAGTAGCTGTTTAAAATGCCTAAACAGATTAAAGAACAACCTAGATTAAATGTCCTTTTCCAGATGGGGAGTTTTGAAATCCAAGTAGCAGTTTGAGTCCATCTTTCCATGAAGAGTGTCTTTTTGATTAAAACTGAGCAAGCGTAAGCCTATTTCAGCCCCTTTGGCTCTGGGACAATATTCATCTTAAACTTTAGTTCTATAAATTACTAAGTACTTCAGTGTTGTTTGTTTCAGTGATTGTGAGGGTTTCTTGTTTCCTTTAGATCTCTACCTTAGGCCAAACTCAATTTAGGAAAAAAAAATGGTTTGAACTATTCTGTGTTGTAATAGCACATTTCTGTTGAGTTAATAGTGTTCTTCGCACCAACCCCTAAAACCAGGTTGATTTGCTCAATCTCAGTTTGTGCAACCCCAGTAAGCGCGTGGAGGTGAGTTTCTACGTTGACTTGTGGCAGCACAATGCCGGTTTCCAGAGCTGTGTGTACTACTTGCAAGAGGCAAGTCTGCTGAAGAACCCCTTCTTTTAACAGTGGAAAATCAAGAACAGAAAATCTGTTCACACATCCGTGTCTTATTCTTTATATACGTTACATGGTAGAGGAGCAGCGACCAATAAAGCATCCCTCACTTTAAACCAAGTTGTCAGATTTCTCTGCTGATAGAACTCTGCATAGTGTCTTCTAGCCCTAAAAATGACCAGGTTGGGCATGCGTTCACAGGATATTGTGGCAAAAGGAGTTTTCTGCTTAGAAAAGTAAATGTAGATAAACCTAAACTCCACCCTGTACTGAGCCTTAGGCTAGGGACTTATGTGTAAAGATGACTTTTCTCCCCAGATATCTTGTGATTGACAGGCCTTCCTAGTCCGGCAGTCCCGCATTTGGGTGTTCTCTTGAGAGTGAG
Organism: Mandrillus leucophaeus; assembly: GCF_000951045.1. Lineage (NCBI taxonomy): Eukaryota > Metazoa > Chordata > Mammalia > Primates > Cercopithecidae > Mandrillus > Mandrillus leucophaeus. The sequence goes on along the minus strand of NW_012106919.1, from coordinate 3,368,786 downwards.
AAAAAAACCCAAGGTCATGACAAGATTCCTAGCAGGCGACAAACTTCATTGTGATTCTGACTCTAGACTGACCCCATCAAGATAGTCGTTTCCATCAGTGAACAGATGCTGTAGACCTTGCAATTACAAAGGGACAGCTGAGTTTCCTGGGTCATAAGGAGTCCAGAAATTAGTGTGAGAAGGCCCTTCTGGAAGTGAACTCAAAATGCATGTCCAGCTGTCATCATTAAACCCTTAAGCAGGTGAGGATAACCCATTCTAACCTCTTGGAGAAGGGAGTGTGATCAATGTGAATTACAATAGAATGGCTCATCTGAGACATTCCTCTTATATCCAAGCAGCTATCTCCCATGAGTGAACATCCCAATGGTTTCAGAAAATCATCTTCTGAATAGATTCTAGCTAGACCCCACAGCACCCTGGCCAACTGCAACCGCTGCTGCTCTGGCAATCTGGGTCAATTCCTACAGGCCTGGGAGCCCACCCCAGGGAGGCTTTTAGCTCCTGCAGCCTCACCCCCAGCACCCTCAAGGTAGACTAGTCTTCAGCCTGAATCATGAATGAGACCTGAACATCTGCCAACTTCATTATCTAGCCCAGTAGCTCTTCCCTCACAGAGGAGAAAAAAATGAAATACAAAGTTGATACATTTGTTGGCTTTCTCTGGCCTGAGAAACCTCTCGAGTTGTTGCTGTGAGCTTTGAAAAAGTTGTGATAACAAGGGCCATTTGCACATAGCTTTATAAAAAAAAATATGGAAAGTTCCCTTCTCCTTTATTTAGCAGTGTTTCTGGGCTGAAAGATGCCCTCCTCCCCCTCTGCACTTACCCAGGACGTTAATTAATTGCATCGTCATTTAAAATATTATGTTGTTAATTACTGCTTCGTGTCTTCCCACCCCTGTCACAGCCTGGAGTTTTTATTCAATTAAATCTCTGTCTCTTGCCCATTTCTCTTGTCATTTTATGTTCCTGGGGTTTAGCAGTCAGCACACGCACAGGACATCGCAAAGCTTTTCTTTTCCATCTTTGCTTCACATAGACAACCACTTCCCTTCTAACAGAGGTAGAGCAGAAGGGCTTGTTTGTTCTTTGTTCTGCCCGAGGAATACCTGTGTACCCCATCAGGCTGGAATCCACCTGTGTTTTGTCAGGCTTGTGGCTCGGAGATCATTTGGCACACAGGGCTCCGCTGTTCCCTCAGCTGTTCAGCTCAACAAGCAGCCCCTGCAGATGCTGAAGCTCCCCTAGGGAAGTGGGCCACACACTCACATCTGGGAAGTACGATGCTGTCACCCACCAGCAGAGGAATTCTGCTAACCATTTTAAAACACAATTTGGCAAAGCCATGGGAAAATACTGTTGCAACCTCAAAAAAAAAAAAAAAAAAAAAAAAAGAACATTCTAATATAATAGAATATCTCTCTGCTCGCCTGCACCTTTTATTTAATTTAGAGAGCAGTCTGTAGATTGGGGCGTGGAAGGGACCATCCATTCCTGCACGTCTGCATCTAAATGAGGGGTGCTCCACCATGAGAGGCCCAGTGAGCTGAACTGCTGAGAGCAGCACTCTCCCGCCTGAAGACGCAGCCTCCCCTTGCCAGTGGCTTCCCATCAGGTCACCCAGCAGCCAGAAGGATGAGGCAATGTGCTGGTCACATCTAGAGCTGATAAACCAAAGGGGTCATTGTGTCTGTTAGTATGGGCTGGGCTATGCTGCAATTACAACCTGCAGATTACAGTAGCTGAAAACAGCAAAGGCCTATCTCTCATCCATGATAGGCGCCCATCACAGGTCAGTTAGGAGCTTTGCTCATCTATCACAGGTCAGCTAGGAGCTTTTCTCATCGTATTTATTCAGGGGGACTCAGGAGGACAGAGTAACTGAAATCTCAAACACTGCTAGTTGCCACCCATGAGGGAAAAGAGTCCTTGGAAGGGTCTCCTACTGGCCTAAATGCTCTAGTAACACATCACTTTTCTTCACAGTCCATTGCCAGAACTGCTGATAGTGTCTCACAAAACATAAGAGGCTTGAGTTCCCCAGGGAAAGAAGAACTGGAAATACTGAGTTAGCAGTACCTGGGAAGACCACAGTAAATGTAAACAGGCCTGTAGAGGCTGACAGCTACTGAACAATGGATTCAGAAACACTAACACAGGCATCCATGTGTTCTATTCATTGTCGAACGACTTGCCCACAGAAAGCTTTTAGTCTAGTACAATGGCACTGAGTAATGATAGTTCAAGGTAGAAAATGGAAGTGCAGTTACAGAGGTGAAGTAAAAGGCTATAGAGGTCCAAGAAAGAACATCCCAGCTCAGCAGAATGAGTGGCAGCTTCAGGTGCAAAGTGGCTCTGAGCTAGGCGTTGAGGCTGAGTGGGATTTGGAAGTGTGGAAGTTGTGGGGAGGAGGCATATTGCAAACTGAGGGCCCACACAAGTGAAGGTCCAGAGCTGGAATTCCTAGGGCTGCCACTACCCTGAATCTAGGGGAGACAGTGAACCCCCTGAGTTCAAGTGCTACCCTGCTTGCACTGGTCAGCCCAGGCAGAGTGCAGGACTTCTGCCCATGGAGCCCTGCTGTCCCTGGTCCTGAGCCCCACCCCATCAGACTCTAGACCTGGCCCCTGTGTAGCTCTTGCCAACTGCCTCCACTATGACCTGGACCTGCTGCCCCACCCTCCATTGGTGGCTTGGCAACTGCTCCTCTGACTTTAAGACTCAGTCTAGCAGCCTCATGCCATCCACTTAACCAGCCTTTCCTCCCTGGGCTATTATTTCTCAGCCAGAAGCCATTTGGGACTTCATGATCTGTGTCATGTCCTGCTGTCCTGCAGGGTGAGCCCTATCCAGAGGTCTGATTCCTTAGTAGGGGGAACAGGACCAGCCTCTCCCCAGCTTTCCCTCGGCTGTTCATAGCAGCAAGCCCATGTGGAGAGACTGGAGGTGAAGAGATGGGCAGGCAATTGTGATTGTCCACTCAAGAGGGAGTGTAGGGCTGACCCAGACATAGGCAGGGTACCTGTATAACATGTGGTGGTCACAGACAGACGTGGCGGCTCACACCTGTAATCCCAGCACTTTGGGAGGCTGAGGTGGGAGGATTGCTTGAGCCCAGGAGTTTCAGACCAGCCTGGGCAACAGAGCAAGACCCCATCTCTATTTTTTAAAAATTTGATAGTCACAGAGGGAAAATGCAACACCAGTGACAGCTGAGCTCATCTGGAAGACAGAGAGAGGAAAGGAGGTTTCCCAAGTGTTGTATGTTTTTATACCTTGGAAACTAAGTGTTCTATGCCTTCCACAGAAACCAGAAATTCAGCAGAGCAAGAAAAAGTGATGAGTCCAGTCTGGGCCAAACTGAGTTTGAGATGCTGGAGGGATGTCTAGCAGACAGCTGCAGTTCAAGATGCATCCTGGCAGCGAGGTCAGGTGTGAGATGTTAGTTTCTGGAAAGCTTACACCACAAAGCGATGTGAAGACAGGAGACTGACGCTGTTAAGTACAAGTAGACGAGGGAGCCTAAAAAGAGGTTCTTCGGGAACCATCAGCATTCAGACATCAAGGGAAAAGAAAGTGACGTGAATCATCATGGAGAGGTGCCCAAGTAAGGCTGACTGATGCAAATGCTGATGAACAAAAACAGATCAATCAAGGGCTTCCTAAAATGATTCCTCATAACAAGCGAATCCAAGTTGCTTCAGTATAACTCGATTCACGAAAGTCCATTTTCACCTATGTTTGCAGGGCTCCAACTCTTTTTTCATCTCCCATCAGCTTGGCCCTTGATGTTTCAAAAAGAACTGTGTAAAATACACAGAACATAAAATTTACCATTTTTAATTGTATGGTTCAGAGGCATTAAGTACATTCACATTGTTGTGCTAACATCAACACCATCCATCCACAAAGGTCTTTTCATCTTGAAAAACTAAAACCCAACCAATTAAACACTAACACCCCATACCTTCCTTCCCCCAGCCCCCGGCCACCACCATCCTACTTTCTGTCTTTATGAATTTGACTGCTCTAAGTACTTCATATGAGTAGAATACACAGGCTTTTTCTTTTGTGGCTGGCTTATTTCACTTAGCATCATGTCCTCAACAGATGTTGTAGTATATGTCAGAATTTCCTTCTGTTCTAAGGCGAAATAATATTCCATTGTATGGATATGCCACATATTGTTTATCCATTTACTCACCAGTGGCTACTTGGGTGGGTTCTGTGTTTTAGCTATTATGAATGATGCTACTATTGTATGCTATAGGTGTACAAACATCTCTTTGAGACCCTGCTTTCAATTCTTTTACATGTATACCCAGAAACAATTGCTGGACTATACAGCAATTCTGTTTGTAATTTTTTTGAGGAACCACCATACTGTTTTCCATAGCAGCTGCACTATTTTATTACATTCCCATCAGCACTGCACAAGAATTCCAGTTCTCCACATCTTCACTAACCCTTGCTTTTATGATAGTAGCCATCCTAATGGGTGTGAAGTAGTATCTCATTGTGGTTTTGATTTGCATTTTTCTAATGGTTAGTGATGTTGACCATCTTTTCATGTGCTTAGTGGCCATTTGTGTGTTTTCTTTGGAAAAAAGTCTGCTTAAGTCCTTTGCCCATTTTGAACTGGGTTGTTTTTGTTGTTATTGTTGACTTGTAGGAGTTCTCTATACATTCTGGACATTAATCTTTTATCAGATATGTGATTTGAAAACATTATCTCCTATTCCATGGGTTGCATTTTAATACTGTTGACCATGTCCTTTGATGCACAAAAGTTTTTAATTCTGATGAAGTCCAATTCGTCTTTTTTCTTCTATTACTTGTGCCTTTGTATCCAGTAAATAATCACCAAATTCCATGTCATGAAGATTTCCTCTGTTTTCTTCTAAGAGTTTTACAGGTTTAGATCTTTACATTTAGGACTTTGATCCATTTTGAGTTAATTTTTCCATATACTGTAAGGTAAGGGTCCAACTTTATTCTTTTGCTTGTGGGTATACAGTTTTCCCATCATCATTTGTTGAAAAGACTGTCCTTTCCCCCACTGAATGGTCCTGATACTCTTGTCAAAAATCATTTGACCATATACGCAAAGGTTTATTACTAAGATCTCTGTTCTAATTATTTGGTCTATATGTTTGTCTTTATGCCAGTTCCATAGTGTTTGGATTACTGTAGCTTCAAAGTAAGCTTTGAAAACAGGAAGGGTGAGTCTTTCAACTTTGTTCTTTTTCAAAATTGTTTTGGCTATGTAGGGTTCCCTGAGATTCCGTATGAATTTTAGGATGAATTTTTCAATTTCTTCAAAAAACATCATTGGGATTTTAATAGAAATTGCCTTGAATATGTGGGTTACTTTGGGTAATATTGGCAGGAACCCAACTCTTGAAGACACTATAATCACTCCACAAGGTGCCATTTGCTGACATTCTGTCCATAAATCCACCTCTGCTCTGAGAACCCTACTGATATACACATGTTGTGATCCTTGGTAAAAAACCAAGTACATATGGA
>NW_012106919.1:3360006-3363205 GCF_000951045.1 Mandrillus leucophaeus | reverse complement strand
CTTAAGTCCTTTGCCCATTTTGAACTGGGTTGTTTTTGTTGTTATTGTTGACTTGTAGGAGTTCTCTATACATTCTGGACATTAATCTTTTATCAGATATGTGATTTGAAAACATTATCTCCTATTCCATGGGTTGCATTTTAATACTGTTGACCATGTCCTTTGATGCACAAAAGTTTTTAATTCTGATGAAGTCCAATTCGTCTTTTTTCTTCTATTACTTGTGCCTTTGTATCCAGTAAATAATCACCAAATTCCATGTCATGAAGATTTCCTCTGTTTTCTTCTAAGAGTTTTACAGGTTTAGATCTTTACATTTAGGACTTTGATCCATTTTGAGTTAATTTTTCCATATACTGTAAGGTAAGGGTCCAACTTTATTCTTTTGCTTGTGGGTATACAGTTTTCCCATCATCATTTGTTGAAAAGACTGTCCTTTCCCCCACTGAATGGTCCTGATACTCTTGTCAAAAATCATTTGACCATATACGCAAAGGTTTATTACTAAGATCTCTGTTCTAATTATTTGGTCTATATGTTTGTCTTTATGCCAGTTCCATACTGTTTGGATTACTGTAGCTTCAAAGTAAGCTTTGAAAACAGGAAGGGTGAGTCTTTCAACTTTGTTCTTTTTCAAAATTGTTTTGGCTATGTAGGGTTCCCTGAGATTCCGTATGAATTTTAGGATGAATTTTTCAATTTCTTCAAAAAACATCATTGGGATTTTAATAGAAATTGCCTTGAATATGTGGGTTACTTTGGGTAATATTGGCAGGAACCCAACTCTTGAAGACACTATAATCACTCCACAAGGTGCCATTTGCTGACATTCTGTCCATAAATCCACCTCTGCTCTGAGAACCCTACTGATATACACATGTTGTGATCCTTGGTAAAAAACCAAGTACATATGGAGGTCAAAACTAGCTAACCAGACCTTTTATACCAAACTCAATTCTTACCAATTCCCTGTGAAAGTCATCTCCCACAACTGCAAATGTCCTGGCCCAATTCCCAACCAAACAACAGAACTGAATCCTGAAGCCCAGCTTCTCTCTCCTGCCCTACCTCAGCCCCAGAATGCTCAAGAACTTCAACTGGGCTTGCTCACATTATGGTAGGCTCACCTCTTTTGCTACATACACATGGGTATTTACTCATCTATTCACTCAAAACACATGTGTTGAGCATCTAATGTATATCAGGTATCATGTTAGAGATGAGGACATGCAAATTTAATAATAATAATAACTAACATACACTAAGCAGTGACTATATGCCAGGCATTGTTCTAAGTGCTTTACATGCAAAATCTTACCTAGTTCTCCCTCCAGCCCTAAGAGGGTAAAGAGCTTGCCCAAGATCATGAAACTGAACCCAGGTAATTAAATCCCAGAGTTCACACACTTAAGCATGATGCTAAGCTGCCTTCTAATAAAACATAGCTCTTTAAGGAGCTCACAATTCAGAGGAGGAGACAAACGAAGAAATAGAAAATTACTCTGTAATACAGTAAGAGCAAAGCTTGAGAAATGCCAGAGATTTAAGACATCCTAGAGAAAGATTACCTAACCCAGACAACTATGCATATCCCTTCATGGTGTACCCCTAAACGTACCTTCTGAAACTCCAGCCTCATCCCTTCCAGGAGAGGGCCCCGTGATGGACTCTTTGAGAACCATCAGTCATGCATACTAATTTGATCCCCCACATCAGTTACTCCTCCAGGAGCAGCTAAAGAGTTGTGGGATCTGCGTATCAAACCCAACCCCAGTCAGTAACCCCACAATGACAATGATGCAAATGATGGACAATGCAAGAAAGAATTTAGTCGGTATAACTTCACAGCTCTATTGAAAAGCAGTGTTGAGCTTCAAAAAGGCAGGAGAATTCATCACGCTGTTGCAATATGCAGCTCCAGACAAAACATGAGCCATGAGACTTGACAAAAAGGGAAATTTGGTGATGAGCTGATGAGCTGCCACAGAAGAGGGCAGACAGAATACGGAGGGTTCAGAGGAACCCTGCAAACTCAGGCACTCCCACAGGCTAGCTCAGCTCTCCTGCCTCCTTGCATCTCTTTCCTTTCAGTACCAGAGTTGTGAATCACCTCCTGCAGCAATCTCAGCTGAGGACGACCAACTCACAGTGAATCAGTACTGGGGGAAGGAATGGAGGAGATGTGACTCTTTTCCCTGAGGTGGCTCTTTTTTCCACACAGTTTGGGGAAGTTTGGTGACACATCAGAGATTATCCAGAGAGACACAGAGCACCAATGTGGGCAGATGCCCCAGGCTTTCCTGAGCCATGTAGCATTTCTGCTTTTCTCTGTGGCTTCAGCTTGCGGTCTGTACCTAGGCTAGGTCTGTGGGAACATTTCAGGCTGCAGCAATAAGGAATGAAAACCTGGGACTAGAAATTCTGTTTGTGGAAATGTTAGTCCCTGAGATGACAGAGGACTCGCTAATCACAGTTGAAAGGGCTATGGCCCTTTATACCATGGTCTTTCATCTCTCTGGAAAAATTACCAACAATGACACACAGCAGTAAAGCTGGACTGTGAAATCAAAGAGCCAGACAAACTTCACACGTTGTCTTCCTTAAATTACTAAGAACTTTCACTGCTGAATGATCCAAATATACGTAACTTACTGTGCAGAGAGATTCCTCATGTGCCTCCTGGATGTTAACCTGTAGCTGCCCTCCTGCTCCTGGCTCTCCCTCTCCCTGACAAGGAAATAGGGGCAAGAGAGGGGTGTGAAATTGTATTCTCCAGTTTATTTAATCCCCATGGCTACCTAGCATGTGAAGATAGATTTGTCTCTTTGATACCAATACATTTGGTAAGCTCAAGAGCCTAGAGCCAGAAGACCTGGGTTAAATTCTGGCTCCTCGAGCCTCCTCAGTCTGCCCCGGATGGATCACTCGCCCTCTCTGAGCCTCACTTCCCTGTAAAACAGGGGGATGACAACTTTCATGGCAGTGGTCAGGCTCAGCTTCTGACCCCATTGTAAGAACATCCTGCAGCCTAGCTGCCTGGACAGTCTCCCTTTTCTCTGAAGGCCCCTGCTCAGCCTTTACAACTGGGTAACTTGTGCTGCTCTTAAGCCTGGAGAAGGTGGCAGGGAGCAGAGAGGGGGGTGTAAGGAATAAATCAAGTGGTTGGGTAATTAATTCAGAATAACTTAAGCACTGAACG
>NW_012106919.1:3356866-3357811 GCF_000951045.1 Mandrillus leucophaeus | reverse complement strand
ATCAGATTCAGCCCCTGGACAACTACTTCTGAACCCCTAAAAAGTTGTTCTCCACTTCCCTAGTAGTTTATTCATCCTAAAACCTTTGCCAGGCATCCCACCATTATTCATAATTTTTTACTGACTCCCTTTTGCCCACAGAAGGAGAAACGAATGATTAATGTTTGCATAGAGCTTTTAAAATTACTAAGCACTTTGCTTTACATGAAACTGACAATGCATTCATCTGGTGTTCAAAATACTTCATGGGTCTTCAGCACCCGTTTCTATGGCCAAATGCAACGCCCTCCTCTCACCGTGCTTTGTTTATACTCTGTATCCTCAGGATGCCCTCCCTAGCCCCAGGAAACCTAATCCCACTTATTCTTGGGGCCTAACTCCAGCCTCTCCAGAAAAGCCTTCCTAGAGCCCCGCTGGGGGTCGTGCTTTTCCCTCCCATACCTTGAGCCGGTGCTGGGCACACTCCCTTATTAGAAGCTGGCGTCCTATTTCTTTCGTGCCCTTTCTCGCCTGCTCCCTCCCGCTGCCCTGCACATCCAGGTGCCCCATCACGGGGAGCCTGTCAGAGAGGAGGCACCTACAGCCAAGAGGGGAGGACACATGAGCCAAAACCAGAGTCAAGTACCCAGATTCAGAATACCCAGCATGGGATTCAGGAAACAGTTAACACAGTAACCCCACAAACGTGGTCTATGATGGACGATGCACGGAAGAAGTCTTGGTGTGATTTAACAGAGGATGCTCTCCATCAGCGACTCAAACTTTACTGTGCATTTGAGCCACCTAGAAAGCTTGTTAAAAATGTAAATTGCTACCCACAGATGTTCTGATGCACTAGATTGGAGCCTAGGAATCTGCACTTCGACAAGCTGGCTGGTGATTCTGATGCATAACAAAGTCCAGGCACATGTATCAAGGAACATTAAGCCCAGAATTAGAGATTTG
>NW_012106919.1:3350194-3354996 GCF_000951045.1 Mandrillus leucophaeus | reverse complement strand
TCGCTAATCACAGTTGAAAGGGCTATGGCCCTTTATACCATGGTCTTTCATCTCTCTGGAAAAATTACCAACAATGACACACAGCAGTAAAGCTGGACTGTGAAATCAAAGAGCCAGACAAACTTCACACGTTGTCTTCCTTAAATTACTAAGAACTTTCACTGCTGAATGATCCAAATATACGTAACTTACTGTGCAGAGAGATTCCTCATGTGCCTCCTGGATGTTAACCTGTAGCTGCCCTCCTGCTCCTGGCTCTCCCTCTCCCTGACAAGGAAATAGGGGCAAGAGAGGGGTGTGAAATTGTATTCTCCAGTTTATTTAATCCCCATGGCTACCTAGCATGTGAAGATAGATTTGTCTCTTTGACACCAATACATTTGGTAAGCTCAAGAGCCTAGAGCCAGAAGACGTGGGTTAAATTCTGGCTCCTCGAGCCTCCTCAGTCTGCCCCGGATGGATCACTCGCCCTCTCTGAGCCTCACTTCCCTGTAAAACAGGGGGATGACAACTTTCATGGCAGTGGTCAGGCTCAGCTTCTGACCCCATTGTAAGAACATCCTGCAGCCTAGCTGCCTGGACAGTCTCCCTTTTCTCTGAAGGCCCCTGCTCAGCCTTTACAACCGGGTAACTTGTGCTGCTCTTAAGCCTGGAGAAGGTGGCAGGGAGCAGAGAGGGGGGTGTAAGGAATAAATCAAGTGGTTGGGTAATTAATTCAGAATAACTTAAGCACTGAACGTGGAAGAGAAACAAAAGCGATGACATTTAATGAATGTGTCAGTTGATATCTCACTCACTCCAGCTGTCTTTTAAAATGTCAAATATCCCATTCCTTTTCCTTGCAGCTGGAAGGTACATGCTAAAAACAACAATTCTGTCCCAGTAGGTTAGCACAGGCACATAATTCAGAAGCAGGAGGTCCTAGAGGCTGCAGGAACAGGAGACAATGCCCATCACCCTAGAGAGCTGGACGCTGCGGCTGCTCCTCGTGCCCCGCACCAGGCCATTCTCCTAGCTCTTCAGCTACCTTCTTGCTATCAACCATAAAAAAACATACAAGACGTCGATGCCAAGAGAAAGACAGTCAGTGTGCTTTATGGTCCTTTCCCCAGTTTGTGGTTCTTCAAACTGATTCTCAGGGCTTGAAAGTTTTCGAGAGAAAACCTTAGCTGAACTCCAGGGAGAGAGAAAGCCAGGAGACGGTTGCTCCAGAGAACTCCAGGCTCAGGCATTTCCATTCTGAGCTGATTGGCCCTTGGCTCAGTCTTCTATAAATACCAGATACTGCTTCAGAGACAAACCAGGGGAACAAACCAGCTGGATTTTCACTTTGGGGGAAAATGTGAAGCCAAGCGGTATCAAACAGTTTTCCTCTCAAACTCCAACCCTTACCCCCTAAAGAGAGCTTCTTCACTTTCAGCCACAGCTGAGCGGCCGCCTCTTCAACCTCACAGGGTGCTGAGCTACAAGGAGGAGGAGCCGCTAAAGAGCAAGCAGAAAACTGGCGAGTGGTCAGACAACCCGGAAGCGGAAGTGGCCTCGGCAGTCTGAAAAGTTCCAGCAACCTCAGTTTATTGACCGGAGCGCAGCTTCTGGCTTGAGGAGCAGAGAGGGCCGTGGTCTTCTAGGCCATCTGGGGAGAAGTGCAGAGTGAGCCAGTGTGGGACAACTATGAACAGCTCAGCTTTGGCCAAGCACAGACGTTCAGGGAAGACACAGTGACAGGTCAGAGCAGAGGCTACCTTTCCACTGTCCAGTTTAGAGCCACGTTGTGCAGGGAGTCCATGTCAGCCCCTCAGGTGAAGCGGGACCTCCACTGCCTCAGTGCTCCCTTACTGAAGGAGCAGAGCCCAACCACAGGGACGCTCACCCCTGCTGACCTGCTCACCAATGCTCAAAGCCAATGGCTTATTAAAGGACGTGTTTCCAACCCATGTTCTCCTTGGCTGCCGAAGTACCTCCTGCAACCAATCGGCCGCTCCCTCCTGGAGGTTCTCTCCTTATCTGACTTTGGGCTCCTGCATGAGATCCAGCTTTGCTGCCATCCCGACTCTTCTGCACACCTCCTGGCAGTGAGAAGGCTCCCCCAGCCCTCCACCCTCTCCCTGCACACTCTTACCCACCTCACCTCCACCTCCACTTCACCTACCGCCTCAATGCCAGGCTGATCTGCGTCCCCAGCTACCATTATTCTTCTGAGCACCAGGCCCAAATTGTCACCTGCTGTTAGACAAGGCCCTGAGATATCCTGCCACAACCTAAACCCAACATATCCTTCAGAGCCGCTCCTCAGCCTCTGCAGACTTCAGCAACATTGTCCCATCAGTTTAACCCTTGACTCCCCTCACTCCCTCAATCCGCCAGCGTGTCCTATTTACTTCTTTTGTGTTGTTTCCTTCTTCCTTATCTCACTGCCCCACTCTCTCTGGGCCCTCACTACTTCCCACTACTGTCATCTCTCCTACTGGAATTTCAACTTTTCATCCTCCTCAGTGCCAATTGAGAGATTAAAAACTCTAATACCTTCTGAGGCTAAGCAGGTGTAAATGTATGAGGCTGTAAAACAAATGTAGAGTTGTAGGTTGTGGGAACTGGAAGGTGAAAGCTCTATCTAAAGATGTTCAAATTCAAATTAAAAAAAAAAAAAAAGGCCGGGCACGGTGGCTCATGCCTATAATCCCAGCACTTTGGGAGGCCAAGGCCGGTGGATCACTTGCGGTCAGGAGTTCGAGATCAGGCTGACCAACATGGTGAAACCACGTCTCTGCTAAAAATACAAAAAAAAAAAAAAAAAAAAAAAAAGCCGGGTGTGGTGGCGGGCGCCTGTAATCCCAGCTACTTGGGAGGCTGAAGCAGGAGAATTGCTTGAACCTGGGAGGCAGAGGTTACAATGAGCCGAGATTTCGCCATTACCCTCCAGCCTGGGCAACAAGAGCAAAACTCCATCTGAAAAAAAATTTTTTTAAAAAGCTAACACTGTTGGGCACACTTATCAGATTCAGCCCCTGGACAACTACTTCTGAACCCCTAAAAAGTTGTTCTCCACTTCCCTAGTAGTTTATTCATCCTAAAACCTTTGCCAGGCATCCCACCATTATTCATAATTTTTTACTGACTCCCTTTTGCCCACAGAAGGAGAAACGAATGATTAATGTTTGCATAGAGCTTTTAAAATTACTAAGCACTTTGCTTTACATGAAACTGACAATGCATTCATCTGGTGTTCAAAATACTTCATGGGTCTTCAGCACCCGTTTCTATGGCCAAATGCAACGCCCTCCTCTCACCGTGCTTTGTTTATACTCTGTATCCTCAGGATGCCCTCCCTAGCCCCAGGAAACCTAATCCCACTTATTCTTGGGGCCTAACTCCAGCCTCTCCAGAAAAGCCTTCCTAGAGCCCCGCTGGGGGTCGTGCTTTTCCCTCCCATACCTTGAGCCGGTGCTGGGCACACTCCCTTATTAGAAGCTGGCGTCCTATTTCTTTCGTGCCCTTTCTCGCCTGCTCCCTCCCGCTGCCCTGCACATCCAGGTGCCCCATCACGGGGAGCCTGTCAGAGAGGAGGCACCTACAGCCAAGAGGGGAGGACACATGAGCCAAAACCAGAGTCAAGTACCCAGATTCAGAATACCCAGCATGGGATTCAGGAAACAGTTAACACAGTAACCCCACAAACGTGGTCTATGATGGACGATGCACGGAAGAAGTCTTGGTGTGATTTAACAGAGGATGCTCTCCATCAGCGACTCAAACTTTACTGTGCATTTGAGCCACCTAGAAAGCTTGTTAAAAATGTAAATTGCTACCCACAGATGTTCTGATGCACTAGATTGGAGCCTAGGAATCTGCACTTCGACAAGCTGGCTGGTGATTCTGATGCATAACAAAGTCCAGGCACATGTATCAAGGAACATTAAGCCCAGAATTAGAGATTTGGCTTTACCTGGCATGGGATGGTTGTTCCTAAGTCAAGAAGACCCTGACCCAGACACAGCTCACAGGGGATTGTGTTCTAAATTCCACCTGATGGGACTTGTGTGTTTACTTAGGTGTGTTCATTAACAGTTTGGGGGCATGACTGTTTCCCCCTCAGGCATTTGGCTGGCAGCCCCATGGGCAACACACTGCCCGACTTGCACAGGAGGGGGTGTTAGCAAAGGCACCTACTCTGCAAGCCTTGCCCAGTGCCCTGAAGGTCACCCCACACAATGCTACTGCAATTCAGTCCCCACTACAGCAGGGTGAACCATCTGCTTCCCATGACCACAGAGCAAAAGCAGAAGCAGACAGGTTGATCATGACTGACAGCATCTGTTTTAAATCAGGCTAACTGTAGGTTGGGCACAAGCAGGGCAGGAGGCAGTGGTGGAGCACTGCCCTGGCCTGGGCACCTCTTCACACCCCTCTCCCTAACCCAATCTTTTCTTTCCTATAGTCAGCAATGCTTTCCAGAGCACTGAAGGACAGATACAGGAGAATGTTAGGAAGTAGACTCTAGATTATTGAGGTCTGATCAAGGTAAGAATAAAGGTGGGTGTCTCAGGGGGCACTAGTGCTAGCCATTAGGTCTAGGATGGAAGATTAAGGGAGCCTTAGTTTCTCTGCCTATGAGAAAATGTCTTGAGTTGCCGCAAAGCAGTGACCTTTCTCCCAAGCTCCCAACTTCCTGCTGAAGAACTCCATGCAGAAGACTGCAGCGAGCTCACACTCTGTGCATCTGCTATCAACTGACACTCCTTCCTCCCAGCCACCAGTCCCCTCCGGGTCCCCTCTCGTTAATATTCTTATCCGCAGGCCCAGAG
>NW_012106919.1:3337867-3350104 GCF_000951045.1 Mandrillus leucophaeus | reverse complement strand
CTCTGTGCATCTGCTATCAACTGACACTCCTTCCTCCCAGCCACCAGTCCCCTCCGGGTCCCCTCTCGTTAATATTCTTATCCGCAGGCCCAGAGGCTCTGACTCATCATTTCTTCCTTCCTTCCGTCCTTCTTCCTTTCCTTTCCTTTCCTTTCCTTTCCTTCCCTTCCCTTCCCTTCCCTTTCCTTCCCTTCCCTTCCCTTCCCTTCCCTTCTCTTTTCTTTTCTTTTCTTTCTTTTTTTATTTTTTTGAGACAGGATCTGGCTCTGTTGCCCAGTCTGGAGTGCAGTGGCAAGGACATGGCCCACTGCAGCCTCTACCTCCTGGGCTCAAGTTATCCTGCCACCTCAGCCTCCTGAGTAGCTGGGATCACAGATGCACACCACTGTGCCCAGTTAATTTTTTAAAACAATTTTGTTGAGATGGGGGTTCTTACTATGTTACCCAAGCTGGTCTTGAACTCCCCTGCTTAAGCGATCCTCCCACCTTGGCCTCCCAAAGTGCTGGGATTACAGACATGAGCCACCATGTCCAACCTTGACTCATTTTTCTATTCCTCCTTCACTTCAGCCCCAATCACTCTCCGAATTCTGTCCATTTCTCCCACAGAACATCTTATACCTGTCCCCACCTTTCAGAAACCACACCTGCCTTAGTTCAGGCCTTCTTAACTTCTGTCCCGCGCATCCAGGAGTTTACTAAGGGGTCTTCAGACATCTGCTCTTCTACCTCCTGAGCCCTTTGGTTCCCAGCCTGGCACTCTTAAATATCTAGGGATCTTCAGTATTTAAAAGAACTACTGGAAACTATACATTTACCCCAATAAAGCATCACAGACTATTGATACATGTAATGTGTTAAATGTCCAAAATCAAACTGCCAGATCTTTGGGGGTAAATTAACAAAAGGAGTTTCCTGGTAATGAAAGGTTGGGACCCACTGCCAATCTACTTCACACAGCCCCAGTTAGCTGTCTCTCTGAAACAAAGGTCTAATGTCACTTCTCTTAAGACCTCAGTTCCTTCAGATTCCCTACTGTGGCATTTGAGTCCAGCCATCATTGGGTCCTACATGGTCACTTTCTGTCTCTACCCAGGCTACATTTTCCAAATACCCATGCACTTTCACTTCTCCATGACTTTGCTAATGCCTCTCCTTCATCCTAGAATGTTCTTCCCTCCCTCCTTTGCTCCTTGCTTCTTATCCTTCACGTTCTTGCTCAAACATCCCTCCTCTATCTTTCCTGAGTTCTGCATCTCTCAGGTCATAACTATGAGCTCCTTTTTGTTTGTCCTTGTAAGTCCAGTGTTTGTATCTTCTTTCTAGTACATATTTTATTCTGATGTATGTTATAGTAGGATCTCCCTCATCAGAGTAGAGGCTGCCTGAGAGCTGACACCCCATGAGCGGCCTCATTTAGTCCACACTTTGCATAGTCCCTGACACATAGTAAGTGCTTGATAAGTGTTTGGTGGCTAAATAGACATGTGAGTGAATGAGTAGACAAGTTCTTTTACAGGATAAAATCCACATCATCACAATGACCCACAATGCTCCCACTGCCCCTGTGGTCTCAAGTGGCCACGTAGGACCAGAATGGTCACTATCTTCCAATAGTACTAATACTAATCATAGCAGCTGTCATCTGTTACATGATTATGATGTGCCAGTCACCATGCTAAGTTCTTTACATACATTATCTGATTTAATTCTGTCATCAACCTTTTTAGGTAGGTAATATTGGTATGACCTCATTATATGGAAGAGGACACAAGGAAGAGAAGTAAAGTAACTTGCCCAAGGCCAAGGGGAGGAACTGAGAGTCAAGCCTAGATGAGCCTGGTGTTACTTGCTTTATTTTGCCTGTGAAGGGCATGGGCGCCAGCTCAGCCTGTGCCCACTGACTAAGCCAACAGCACAGATGACGTGTTTCTCTCTTGCCAGGGAGACTGTGTGTTCCACAGGGCAGATTGGGCCCAGGCCACAAAGGACAGACCACTGACTGGGCTTGCCCTGCCCTGGCCAAAGTGCAGGTGCTACCCGGGCCTGTGCCACTGACTGTCCCCAGACCACAAGTGCTTCCTCTGCCCTACACCAGCCTTCCTCCCTCTGCGAGGCAGTACCTGGTGTCGAGCACCTCTGATGATGGATGCTTTCAATATTTTGGTCAGTCCTACTAAGAAGGTTTGAATATAAACTGGGCCAGCAGGAAAAGGTAATTAGGCAGCGCTTTCCCGATGAGGGAAGAGGATCAGCAGGTGTCAGATCAGGGATCAGAGTCCTGGTGTGCATTTAATCAAGTATCGCTGTTCTGTTCACACGTCGGATGGCAAAGCTTGAAAAACTCCTAACCCACCTCTTTCTTCCTAACTCCTGGTAGAGGTGGAGGAAGGATCCCAACGGTGCCCTCCCCCCAAAATCAGCAAAACCAAAACTGAAACACAAAACAGAGCCATCAGCATCCCACGCCTCCTTCTTCTGCATTCTCAGCCCTTGATTATGAAAAAAATAACCAAAAAAGAACAGAGAGAACCCTGGGGACAAGGCTCTAGACAGACCCATGGCAGACAAAAGGATTGGAGGAAAGGGAAGGAATGCTTAAAAAGCAGTTAGGCAGTAGCTTGGAGTCATCTTATTTAAATTCTAAACAAGACCAGTATTCTGAGATAACAAAAGCCACTGTGTTTAATTAAGGGCATAAATGGTAGAAATATGAGACAGGAGCTTTTACAAGCTGTTAATGAGGTGGATGGGAAACCTCTAAAAATAAACCACAGCAAGTTTAAAGGGTAATTAGGGGATCAAAAATAAACAGAGGGTGTCAATTTAAGAGAAGTTCCCTTCGAGGGCTCCTCCAACCAGTCCTCAGTAGGTAGGGCAGGCCAAAAAGAGAGCCCCCCAAGGAGTCAGGAGGCAGGTATCTTCTTCTAACTTGGCCTTTGCTCCTTCCTAAACTTTTAAGAATCCTAATGAGCTCCCCGGCCCCACCACCACCCACAACAAGCAAATAAAGCCACTGTGAGGCAGGCTATGCCTTATTTAACACGTAGTCCCCAAAGAGGCCTGAGCAAATATTAGGGGATGAGAAACCTTAAGAGCAAAGTTATAAAAATCAGTCCAGTTCCTGCATTTGAGTTGATAGCCAAGATTTGTGCCTACGTGTGTGGGTGCATGGACACACAAACCATACACCTGCACACACAAACAAACCCCCCACTTATCAATTGAGAGCTCCACTCAAGGCCATTGCTCATGAATAGGGAATAGGTGTTTGCTAACCCTTGAGGTGAAGTTCTTGTACGCCTCCCACCTCCTGCCTCCCACCTCCACAATCTTTTTCCCCTTCCCCATTACTGCTTAAAATGCTAGCACATTAGGAAGCTGTTCTGTGGTCAGGTAAGTTGGGGAAGTTCTTCCCATAATATGCCCTTCTAGGAGATGCATGTTTACACATTTAACGCTCTAAGAACTGTGATCAGGAAATCTCTTTTTGTTTGTTTAACTCAGCGTTTCCCAAATCCTTTGCCCATGTAACCCTTTTCCCACAAAAGGGTTCTGGATATATTCAGATTATATCCATTCCTCTTCTAGTTCTGTGAGACCCTGTCCAAAGGTGACGTCTCATCTTCCTACAATCTATGAACTAAATGGTAAACTTAACCTCTGCCATACCCCAATATTCAACAATGGAACAAAAATGGGAAGATAGCAGAAAACAATCATTTACTTAGAAAAATAGAGGAAAGAAAGAGATCTCTAGGCAAGAACCATACAGTGGCTACTTGTCCAAGCAAATATTTAATCCTGAAGCTATAGGGAACCATTACCATCCCTCCCCACTACCTACCCCCAAGTGGCAAAATTTGGGGGAATTAAACACTCCCCCAAAGGACCAGGAATTGGCTATACGGAGGGATAACTGCAGCACAGGCCTCTTGCTTCTCCATGGATGGGGCAGGTCGGTGGTCTCCCTCAAACGGGCTAGAGAGCAGCAGGGCTAGTCATGGGGTAGGGGAAGAGGAGACACACAAAGAGAAATAAGGAGCTCTGGGATAAGCATCCTTCCTTTAATTCATTTACTCTCCTGCCAACTTCTCTGCAAATATGAGGTAGTACTGGTCTTTATGATTACAAAGTGGTGCCCACCCCTGGAGAGAATTCTGGTCCAGATTCTGGTCCAGTGCATATAGCTCTGCCCTGCAAATTCTGAGTCCTTTCTGCTCCTAATGGGAGCTGAAAAGTGAACTCAGTCAGAAGACCTGTGCAACCCAGGCAAAGTATTAATAACTGAACCCATTTTTATCACCTTTGTTCATTTGTAAAATTAGGACAATAATTACAACTACTTTACAAAGTTGTTTAGAAGGGTAAATTATATATGCAAACATTTAATATCTTGTGGTACACTGTAATGATCAGAATACATTATTTTCTCTTTCCCTCTACACCCTCCTTGGGTGATTTCCTCCACTCCCAGGTCGTGATTCCACGGAAATGCAGATGGATCTGAAAAACATATTTCCGTCTAGATCTGTCTCCTGAATGCTAGATTTCTGCCACAGATTGGGATTTATTGTAAGAAAGCAGAAATCCAATGAAATCCAAGAACAGAAAAGTAAAATATTGCCAGATATGAGAGGTTCTAAAATTAGGAGAAACCCATTAAGAACAGAAGCAGCAACTCTCTCTCTCCCTGTCAGGAGTCACCAGTCTCCAGGTGTCTGCTCCATTCTCCCCTGGCACCCCACCTCATTCCTGTCTACTCATCATGCCCCCAGTGTATAGGACACAACTGAAGAGCTCACTCCAAGTGACAATAGACCCAGTGACTCCTTGTTCAAAATTCAGGAGAAAGAGTCTGCTTTGATGAGCCTATCCATTCAACCCTGACAATGTAAGTCATAGGATTTGCTGCCCTGGGTAAGGTGTCCATCCCGTATAATGCTGTCCCTTCCAGCATCACTGAACAAGACAAATAATGAAAGTCTGTCAGTTTCATTCTATTGCTTGTCCTTATTCGGACATTTTCAAAGGTGCTTTCGTCTAATTGATCACATTTACAACTATAAATCATACATCCTCTCCCCCTAGGAAATAACTTGAAGTCATATTCTGTTCCTCATTCAGAGGCAGTGAGTGTCTCAAGGCCATCTCAAAGGTTGCCTGCCTGCCTCAGAATCCACAATATTCAGTTTATATCCATTCCTCTTCTAGTTCTGTGAGACCCTGTCCAAAGGCGACGTCTCATCTTCCTACAATCTATGAACTAAATGGTAAACTTAACCTCTGCCATACCCCAATATTCAACGATGGAACAAAAGTGGGAAGATAGCAGAAAACAATCATTTACTTAGAAAAATGGAGGAAAGAAAGAGATCTCTAGGCAAGAACCATACAGTGGCTACTTGTCTAAGCAAATATTTAATCCTGAAGCTACAGGGAACTCTGACTGACACTGTAAGGCCAATGTCCTTGGAAGCCTGCATATTCTTAATTGTTGAAATAAGTCCTGAGGACCAGGCCCATCAATTTTCTGTTGCTCAGAACCCAGGATTAGGTTCTTCAATCTGACTGTCCTTCTCTTAATGGCTGATGCCACTTAGTACAAAAAGGATGTAGGCAAAAAGTGCTAGCTATTTCTCTCCTAATTTGTCTTTCCTTATCCATACTTCAATCCTAGCTGTTAGACTTGCCTCCCAGTGGGAAGAGATCTTCTTGTTTTGTAGGGAAGGCAGAGTAAAAAATGCCTTGGAGGAGCTTGTGGGAGTGTCATGTTCCCCAGCAACTCCTTCTAGATAATCCTTTTCCAATGGCCTAAATATCCATCTTTGTCAATCACACCTTTAGCTTTGGCACCAGAAACTCAATGAGACAGAAAATTAGGACTAGACCACAGTTTGGCAAGGCCCATTAGTTTCTGGATTTGAATGCAAGTAATCAGAGAGCTCCAGCTACAGACAAAATGGGCTTCCTGCCCCAGGATTACATAATCACCTTGCTTTTCTTATTTGCTGATAGACGGGCATTTTGGATAGAAACGTGTCTCTTTGCTGATGGCTTTAATCTAAGATTCTAAGCAATAAATAATCTGCTTCATTATTCTTACAATCAGTCATCAAGCCTCCCAGAGCTCCACCTTTTGTATGGTTATGTCCTGGGTCTCAAGGGATTGCAGGTGACACTTAACTAGTTTTTCATCAAAAATCACAGGCTGCAAAATTCTCATCTTGTCATTAATTTTTAGATTATATCTCCTCCCAATGATACCATAACTGTCCCACATGTTAAGGCTCTGTCACTTGAAACCCCACTCCTGGTACCAATTTCTATTCTAACTACAGGCTTTCTGGTCATATACTAAAGAAGATTAAAATTTAAATATTTAATATTTAAACATACACACACATAGAAAGAGAGAGAATGCACAAGAAACAAGAACAGCCAGGCTCAAGGAAATTAGAACTGAAAGTTAGAATATATACCAGACATATTCTCTTTCTCTGTCTCTTTCTCTCTCAGGGGCAGTGCCATATTCTCTCAGTTCTTCATCAATTTGTGTCTGTTCCATTATTTTCTCTCTTCAGGTCTTTCAGGAAGACAATGGCCCTTTCAGCAACTTACATATGGGCCCAATGGCTATCACAGCCCCTGAGTTTGTAAGACCTTCCAATACCAATGTCCATCAGTTACTGGCAGTAGTCAGTGAGTGGCTTGGTTGGTTGAAACTCTCCAAAGACAAAATCTGATTGACATAACTCATTTGTTTGAGCCACATGTGATGGTTAATAATGAGTGTCAACTTGATTGGACTGAAGAATACAAAGTATTGGTCTTGGGTGTATCTGTGAGGGTGTTGCCAAAAGAGATTAACATTTGAGTCGCTGGGCTGGGGAAGGCAGATCCACCCTTGATCTGGTGAGCGCAATCTAATCAGCTGCCAGCGAATATAAAGCAGGCAGAAAACCACGAAAAGGAAAGACTGGCCTAGCCTCCCAGCCTACATCTTTCTCCTATGCTGGATGCCTCCTGCCCTCAAACATCAGACTCCAAGTTCTTTGGTTTTGGGACTCAGACTTGCTCTCCTTGTTTCTCAGCTTACAGACAGCCTATTGTGGGACCCTGTGATCATGTAAGTTAATACTTAATAAACTCCCACATATATATGTCATATGTATCATATATATCCTATTAGTTTATATTTATATATATAAACTGATTTTATGTATATCCTATTAGTTCTGTCCCTCTAAGAGAACCATGACTAATACAGATTTTGGTATTGGGAATGGTTCTAGAGGAACGGAATATTAAGGATGGAGTTCTTTCATTGATTTTGGGGTTTCTGGAGTGAGCTGCTTAATATGATTAGACCCAAAAATGCTAAGGACTCTACTTCTAATAGTATGGAAAACACTGATAGTCCTTGGCATGAACTATTTAGAGAGTTATGCAAAATAAATGCATTTGACACTCCTGATTCACTGCTCATGAGAGGCAAGTTTAGTAACTCTATACATAATACCTATGACCATATGTGGAGAACCAAGGGACACAATGAAGCTGGTTGGTTGCTTCTAAGTTCAGCGGGCACAATGATGAAAGAAAATGATGAACTCAGGGATTCTGTCTCCCGGATTCAGAAGCAGATACTGAGCCTCAAATCTGCTAAGATTGCCCTTAGTGAGAGTCTTATATCCTATAGAGAAAGAGCTGAAATTGTGGAAAAACAGACACAAGCTCTTATCATGCGAGTGGCTGACCTGCAACGAAAGGTGCATGCACAGCCTCACCAGGTGTCTACTGTTAAAGTGAGAGCGTTGATTGGAAAAGAATGGGACCCTGCAACTTGGAATGGGGACGTGCAGGAGGACCCTGATGAAACTGGGGACACTGAGTTTGTAAACTCTGATGAAACTTTTTTGCCAGAAGGAACAGCTTCCCCATCCCCAGTAGTGGCAACGTACCCTCCCCGACCCATGCTACCATCAGCCTTTCCACCTCTGTCTGAGGAGATAAACGCTGTGCTGCCTGAGGCAACAGTGATGGCCTCCCCTGAGGCAGTTGCCAGGCAAGATAATGTTGATCCTCCTCAGGAGCCACCCCCAACACCCCTGTTTCCTTCTAGACCTATAACTAAAGTCTCAGTGGGCTGCTAGAGGTGAAGTTGATAGTGTGACCCATGAGGAGGTGCACTACACTTGAAAAGAACTGCTTAAGTTCTCTAATCTCTATAAACAGAAATCTGGAGAACAGGCATGAGAATGGATATTAAGGGTGTGGGACAATGATGGAAGGAACATAGAGTTGGATCAGGCTGCATTTATTGATTTGGGCCCACTAAGTAGGGACTCAGCTTTTAATGTTGCAGCTTGGGGAGTTAAAAAAGATTCTAATAGTTTATTTGCTTGGTTAGCTGAAATAAGGATTAAATGATGGCCCACTGTGTGTGAGCTGGAAATGCCTGGTCTTTCTTGGTTTAATGTACAGGGAGGGATCCCAAGGCCTAGTGACATTGGGATGGTGGAGTGAATTAGCCACTTTAGACCTACTCATCCTAGCTGGGAGGGTCCACAAGGTATACCCTTGGCCAATGCCTTGTGAAATAGATTTGTGAGGGTAGCACCTGGATCTTTGAAGAGCCCTGTAATTGCTGTTCTCTGTATATCAGATTGAATGGTGGGAACTGCAGTTACCCAACTACAAAATGTAAATACAATGGGAATAATTGGATCCTGAGGTGGCCGGAGCCGAGTGGCAGCACTCAATCATAAAAGGCGAGGTGGGCATAGCTACCATAATGGACAGCAGAGGCAAAGTGGCAATCAGAATAGTCTGACTCATGTAGAGCTCTGGCATTGGCTAATTAACAACTGTGTTCCTAGATCTGAAATTGATAGGAAGCCTATTGCATTCCTACTTAATTTATACAAGCAGGAAACTTCTAGGTCAAATAGATAAAAGACTAACATGAATTATAAAAACAGAATCACAGTCCCTCAATCAATTTCCAGACTTTCCAGCCAGTTTACAGACCCAGAACCCCTTGAATGAAAGGGAGGCCAGGTCCCCTTGAGGAAAGGCCGCATTACCGACAATTTATACAATGAATCTCTCTCCCATCCTTCCCCCAGGGGACCTCCAGCCTTTTACCAGGATAACTGTGCAATGGGGAAAGAGAAATTATTAGACATTTCAGGGACTGCTGGACGCTGGCTCTGAGTTGGTGTTGATTCCAGGGGACCAAAAATGTCATTGTGGTCCTCCCGTTAAAGTAGGGGCTTACAAAGGTCAGGTAATTAATGGAGTTTTAGCTCATGTCCAACTTACAGTGTGTCCAGTGGGTCCCTGGATTCATCCTGTGGTCATTTCCCCCGTGCAAGAATGCATAATTGACATAGACATACTTAGCAGCTGGCAGAACTCCCACATTGGCTCCCTGACTGGTAGGGTAAGGGCTATTATGGTGAGAAAGATCAAATGGAAGCCACTAAAGCTGCCTTTACCTAGAAAAATAGTAAATCAAAAACAGTATCACATCCCTGGAGGGATTGCAGAGATCAGTGCCACCATCAAGGACTTGAAAGACACACAGGTGGTGATTCCCATTACATCCCTGTTCATCTCTCCCATTTGGCCGGTGCAGAAGACAGATGACAGTAGATTATTATAAGCTTAGCCAAGTGGTGACTCCAACTGCAGCTGCTGTACCAGATGTACACATCTCCTGGTACCTGGTATACAGCCATTGACTTGGCAAATGCCTTTTTCTCCATTCCTGCCCATAAGGCCCACCAGAAGCAATTTGCCTTCAGCTGGCAAGGCCAGCAATACACCTTCACTGACCTACCTCAGGAATATGTCAACTCTCCAGCTTTGTGTCATAATCTTATTCAGAGAGACCTCGTTTGCTTTTTACTTCCACAAGATATCATACTGGCCCATTACATTGATGACATTATGCTGATTGGATCCAGTGAGCAAGAAGTAGCAAACACACTGGACTTATTTGTGAGACATTTGCATGCCAGAGGACGGGATAAATATGAGGTAGAAAGTCCTAAAATTCAAGGACTTTCTACCTCAGTAAAATTTCTAGGGCTCCAGTGGTGTGAGGCCTGTAGAGATATTCCTTCTAAGGTGAAAGATAAGTTGCCGCAATCGGCCCCTCCTACAACCAAGAAAGAGGCATAACGCCTAGTGTTATGGGCCTATTTAGATTTTGGAGGCAACGCATTCCTCATTGGGGTGTGTTACTCTGACCCATTTATCAAGTGACCCAAAAGGCTGCCTGTTTTGAGTGGGGTCCAGAACAGGAGAAGGCTCTGCAATAAGTCCAGGCTGCTGTCCAAGCTGCTCTGCCACTTGGGCATATGATCCAGTAGATCCAATGGTGCTTGAGGTGTCAGTGGCAGATAGGGATGCTGTTTGGAGCCTTTGACAGACCCCCATAGGTGAATCACAGTGGAGGCCTTTAGGATTTTGGAGCAAGGCCCTGCCATCTTCTGCAGATAACTACTCTCCTTTTGAGAGACAGCTCTTAGCCTGTTACTGGGCTTTGGTGGAAACTGAACATTTGACTATGGGTCAAGTCACCATGCGACCTCAACTTCCTATCATGAACTGGGTGCTTTCTGACCCATCTAACCATAAAGTGGGTCGTGCACAGCCACATTCCATCATCAAATGGAAGTGGTTTATACATAATCAGGTTTAAGCAGGTCCTGAAGGCACAAGTAGGTTACATGAGGAAGCGGCTCAAATGCCCATGGTCTCCATTCCTGTCGCCCTGCCTTCTCTCCCCCGGCCTGCACCAATGGCCTCATGGGGAGTTCCCTATGATCAGTGGACAGAGGAAGAGAACATTAGGGCCTGGTTCACAGATGGTTCTTCACGATATGCAGGTACCACCCGGAAGTGGACAGCTGCAGCACTATGGCCCCTTTCTAGGACATCCCTGAAGCACAGCAGTGAAGGGAAATCTTCCCAGTGGGCAGAACTTCAATCAGTGCACCTGGTTGTGCACATTGCAAGGAAGGAGAAATGGCCAGATGTGCGATTATATACGGATTCACAGGTTGTAGCCAATGGTTTGGCTGGACGGTCAGGGACTTGGAAGAAGCATAATTGGAAAATTGGTGACAAAGAAATTTGGGGGAGAGATATGTGGATGGACTTCTTTGAGTGGTCAAAAACCATGAAGATATTTGTATCCCATGTGAGTGCTCACCAACAGGTGACCTCAGCAGAGGAGGATTTTAAGAACCAAGTAGATAGGATGACCCATTCTGTGGACACCACTCAGCCTCTTTCTCCAGCCACACCTGTCATTGCCCAATGGGCCCATGAACAAAGTGGCCATGGTGGCAGGGATGAAGGTTATGCATGGGCTCAGCAGCATAGACTTCCACTCACCAAAGCTGACCTGGCTACAGCCACTGCTGAGTGCCCAATTTGCCAGCAGCAAAGACCAACACTGAGCCTCACTATGGCACCATTTCTTGGGGTGATCAGCCAGCTGCCTGATGGCAGGTTGATTATATTGGACCTCTTCTATCATGGAAAGGGCAAAGGTTTGTCCTCACTGGAAGAGATACTCTGGATATGGGTTTGCCTATCCTGCACACAATGCTTCTGCCAAGACTATCATCCCCGGACTCATGGAATGCCTTATCCACCATCGTGGTATTCCATGCAGCATTGCCTCTGACCAAGGCACTCACTTTATGGCTAAAGAAGTGCAGCAGTGGGCTCATGCTCATGGAATTCACTGTTCATACCATGTTCCCCATCATCCTGAAGCAGCTGGATTGATAGAATGGTGGAATGGCCTTTTGAAGTCACAATTACAATGCCAACTAGGTGACAATACTTTTCAGGGCTGGGGCAAAGTTCTCTAGAAGGCCGTGTATGCTCCGAATCAGCATCCAATATATGGTACTCTTTCTCCCATAGCCAGGATTCACAGGTCCAGGAATCAAGGGTTGGAAGTGGAAGTGGCATCACTCACCATCACCCCTAGTGATCCAATGGCAAAATTCTTGCTTCGTGTTCCCACAACATTTAGTTCTGCTGGCCTAGAGCTCTTAGTTCCAGAGGGAGGAACGCTGTCACCAGAAGACACAACAATTCCATTAAACTAGAAGTTAAGATTGCCACCTGAGGCCAGGTGCAGTGGCTCATGCCTGTAATCCTAGCACTTTGGAAGGCCAAGGCGGGCAGATCATGAGGTCAGGAGAT
>NW_012106919.1:3334022-3337817 GCF_000951045.1 Mandrillus leucophaeus | reverse complement strand
CATGAGGTCAGGAGATCGAGACCATCCTGGCTAACATGGTGAAACCCTGTCTCTACTAAAAATACAAAAAAATTAGCCAGGCATGATGGCATGCACTTGTAGTCCCAGCTACTCAGGAGGCTGAGGCAGGAGAATGGCGTGAACCCGGGAGGCGGAGCTTGCAGTGAGCCGAGATCGTGCCACTGCACTCCACCCTGGGTGACAGAGCAAGACTCCATCAAAAAAAAAAAAAAAGATTGCCACCTGAACACTTTGGGCTCCTCCTACCTTTAAGTCAACAGGCTAAGAAGGGA
This sequence comes from Mandrillus leucophaeus, assembly GCF_000951045.1. NCBI lineage: Eukaryota > Metazoa > Chordata > Mammalia > Primates > Cercopithecidae > Mandrillus > Mandrillus leucophaeus. Next base: position 3,337,524 of record NW_012106919.1, on the reverse strand, counting down.
GTTACAGTGTTGACTGGGGTAATTGACCCAGACTATCAAGATGAAATCAGTCTACTACTCTACAACAGAGGTAAGGAAGAATATGAATGGAATACAGCAGATCCATTAGGGCATCTCTTAGTATTACCATGCCCTGTGATTAAGGTCAATGGGAAACTAAACAGCCCAATCCAGGCAGGACTACAAATGGCCCAGACCTCTCAGTAATGAAGGTTTGGGTCACTCCACCAGGAAAAAAACTGTGACCCACCAAGGTGCTTGCTGAAGGCAAAGGGAATACAGAATGGGTAGTAGAAGAAGGTAGTCAGTAATACCAGCTATGACCACGTGACCAGCTGCAGAAATAGGGACTGTAATTGTCATGAGTATTTCCTCCTTCTTTTACTAAAAACATGTTTGTGCATGTATACACTTGTGCTAAGAAAATATCTTTATTTTATTTCCTTTTCCTTTTTCATGTGACATAAGATTTATTGACTTCATATCAGCATTTAAGTATTGTTAACTTTATGTAATAGTATTTGGGTGGGGGATTGGTGCATTTCTGGTTGTAAAAAGGATAGTTGTATTAAGTTAGATGCAATTATGACATTATTGTCTTTATTTGCAGATTATGAATGATCTCAGGAGATGTGTATGGGTTCAAGTTGACAAGAGGTGAGCTTGTGATAGTTAATACTGAGTGTCAACTTGATTGAATTGAAGGATACAAAATATTGGTCCTGGGTGTATCTGTGAGGGTGTTGCCAAAGAAGCATTTGAGTCACTGGGCTAGGGACGGCAGACCCACCCTCAATCTGGTGGACACAATCTAATCAGCTTCCAGCAAATATAAAGCAGGCAGAAAACCATGAAAAGGAGAGACTGGTCTAGCCTCCCAGCCTATATCTTTCTCCCGTGCTGGATGTTTCCTGCCCTCAAACATAGGACTCCAAGTTCTTCGGTTTTGGGACTCGGACTGGCTCTCCTTGCTCCTCAGCTTACAGACAGTCTATTGTGGGACCTTGTGATCATGTAAGTTAATACTTAATAAATTCCTATAAATATCCTACTAATTCTCTCTAGAGAACCCTGACTAATACACCATATCATATGTGACAAATTACTGGCTAGCCAGTGTATTCACTGCCATTGTGTCTGACATTGATTCCATGTCCTGTCAGCATCCGCGGACATGTAAGAACCATACAGTCTGTAATTCTGTCCCTTCCTAGAGTTATGAGCAGCCAAGCATCCTGAAACATACATAGCAGAATATCCATATATTATACATATCTCTAGTTGGAATCCGTAGTCCCTGAAAAAGAGTCACAACCCAAACTGAGATTGTAATCTTTCCATACCCCAACTCTTCTCCTTCCATGATTCCAATCTCAGTGAATGGCATCACCATCCATATGGTTCTCCAAACTAGAAATAAGGGTGCTACCCTCCACTATCTTTTCTACTCTATTCCCCACATCTAAACATCCAAGTTTATTGATTTTACCACCAAATATCTCTTGAATTCATCCACCTCTCTTGAAACCACCAGAGTTATCTTAGATTATGCTATTATTATCTCATCGCTAGTTAATCCCGGTAGCCTTCTAACTGATCTCCCTCATTCCGTCTTTCCTCCTCCCAAAGCATTCCCCGTATGGTATTAAGACACACCTGATCATGTCTCTCTCTGCTTAAAACTTTTCAATAGTGTTCCAATGTTCAAAACCCTCCATAATTTAGCCTTCACTTACCTCTCCAGTCTTTCCACTTGACTTCACTCTGAGATAGAGCTAGGCTGAGTAATTTACAGTTCCCAGAACCCACATTTTCCAGTTTTTCTTTCAGCTCACTTTGTTCATGCTCTGCACCTCTCAGGAAGCCTTCCCTGACCTCTCTTAGTCTACATTATATGTGTTTTCTGTGCACTCTCATAAGGGATTTAGCATTATCATCGTTCTTATCATCTGTATTGTAAGTGCCTATTTCTTCATCTGTATATAACCCAAGACGTTAAATTTATTAAAGGCAAGGACTGAGTCTTTTTGATCATTGTACTTGACACATATTCAATACAGGTTTGTTGAATAAAAGAGACACATTTATCTGTAGGCACTTCTTTGTTATTACAATAATTGCTAGCTTTTGTGCAGGGTCTTCTATTTTGTAAAGGATATTCACAAGTCGTGTCTCATTGGATCATCCCAGCAAACCTGATATAAAGTCTTCCCAGCCCAGGCACAATGCCAAGAAAGAAAGAAAGGAGGAATGTCACTCTTATTTACCTAAGAAGGAAATGTAATTCAAATATATTAAGTAACTTGCCTGTTGGCAAGTGTCTAGTACTGATTCCTATTGGGGAAATCTGTAAGCAACACAGCTGGGGAGCAGGTATCTATCTCTGTCAGAAGAGAAATCACAAGAATGAGCATATTCTAAAGAAAAATGTGCTATGGGTAGTGACATTTGAGGCAGGAGATGCTGAAACTGATAGGAAGACAATGAGGAATCTATTCCAGGAGTTTGCAACTGCCACTTAGTAGAGTGGATATGGTCCTTAAATGATGATTTATGATGTTCCCTAATGGCAGTGCACATGGCTGGACTAAGCAAGGATTAGATACAACACAACAGGCTCAGTAAGCTGCTAAATATTGGCCAGGGAAAAGTTAGGTACAGGGTGATCTGATTTTCCATAGAACAACATGATGAGGTAGGCCAAGTAGAAATCAAGGGTCAGGGAGGGTGTGGAATACAGAATGGGCTTAGCTGCTGCTGCCTATGAGGGATGAGGTCTGCCACTCCATACAGCCCTGTTCCAGCGGTATTCCAATTACCATTCAGAGCCTACTCTCTTGACGATCGATAAGAGCACTATTTGTTATTGTTGTCATTTTTATTATTATTTTAGTACTAGGACATTAGAGCACTTTAACAACAACAACAAAATGCTTCACATGTAGGGAAAAAACTTAGGAAAAAAAGACCTGGCTCCATTAAATAAGATTATGTCCAGAAAACCTAAGCCATTGACAGATCCACAGTGACAGATGCGCATCTCCATTTGTATTACCAGTCATACAGAAAGGAAAAGAAAAAAGTGACACCAAAAACAAATAGCTACAACAAACAGCTTTGCCTCTGGGCAGATCTCAGACAGTCAGGAGTTCCTTTGCTGGATCCAGTACTTGTAGTTGAATTAAAGCTCCCTAAATGCTGACAAAGTCATTCTAGCAGCTAAACACGTGTTTGCATAATTGATCTAACCAAAAGTAAATTAAGGATCTGTGTTTCTGGGATCCACTGTTGAAATGCACTGTGGTGTGGCCTAGTGTGAAAAAAAAAAATCATTAATCCCAGGGGCTGATAAGGCAAGGGTTTTACCTGATGACTGAGAAATACAATTTTTAACAGGCAGTAATTTCTTCCAGCTGTCTGCTTTGTAGAGTTACAGAATTTCCAGCTATTTCAACGTCTTAGCCCTTGCCCTGCTAAATTGAGCTCAGCCCAGCCCCAATTC
>NW_012106919.1:3330470-3333972 GCF_000951045.1 Mandrillus leucophaeus | reverse complement strand
GTCTTTCCTCCTCCCAAAGCATTCCCCGTATGGTATTAAGACACACCTGATCATGTCTCTCTCTGCTTAAAACTTTTCAATAGTGTTCCAATGTTCAACACCCTCCATAATTTAGCCTTCACTTACCTCTCCAGTCTTTCCACTTGACTTCACTCTGAGATAGAGCTAGGCTGAGTAATTTACAGTTCCCAGAACCCACATTTTCCAGTTTTTCTTTCAGCTCACTTTGTTCATGCTCTGCACCTCTCAGGAAGCCTTCCCTGACCTCTCTTAGTCTACATTATATGTGTTTTCTGTGCACTCTCATAAGGGATTTAGCATTATCATCGTTCTTATCATCTGTATTGTAAGTGCCTATTTCTTCATCTGTATATAACCCAAGACGTTAAATTTATTAAAGGCAAGGACTGAGTCTTTTTGATCATTGTACTTGACACATATTCAATACAGGTTTGTTGAATAAAAGAGACACATTTATCTGTAGGCACTTCTTTGTTATTACAATAATTGCTAGCTTTTGTGCAGGGTCTTCTATTTTGTAAAGGATATTCACAAGTCGTGTCTCATTGGATCATCCCAGCAAACCTGATATAAAGTCTTCCCAGCCCAGGCACAATGCCAAGAAAGAAAGAAAGGAGGAATGTCACTCTTATTTACCTAAGAAGGAAATGTAATTCAAATATATTAAGTAACTTGCCTGTTGGCAAGTGTCTAGTACTGATTCCTATTGGGGAAATCTGTAAGCAACACAGCTGGGGAGCAGGTATCTATCTCTGTCAGAAGAGAAATCACAAGAATGAGCATATTCTAAAGAAAAATGTGCTATGGGTAGTGACATTTGAGGCAGGAGATGCTGAAACTGATAGGAAGACAATGAGGAATCTATTCCAGGAGTTTGCAACTGCCACTTAGTAGAGTGGATATGGTCCTTAAATGATGATTTATGATGTTCCCTAATGGCAGTGCACATGGCTGGACTAAGCAAGGATTAGATACAACACAACAGGCTCAGTAAGCTGCTAAATATTGGCCAGGGAAAAGTTAGGTACAGGGTGATCTGATTTTCCATAGAACAACATGATGAGGTAGGCCAAGTAGAAATCAAGGGTCAGGGAGGGTGTGGAATACAGAATGGGCTTAGCTGCTGCTGCCTATGAGGGATGAGGTCTGCCACTCCATACAGCCCTGTTCCAGCGGTATTCCAATTACCATTCAGAGCCTACTCTCTTGACGATCGATAAGAGCACTATTTGTTATTGTTGTCATTTTTATTATTATTTTAGTACTAGGACATTAGAGCACTTTAACAACAACAACAAAATGCTTCACATGTAGGGAAAAAACTTAGGAAAAAAAGACCTGGCTCCATTAAATAAGATTATGTCCAGAAAACCTAAGCCATTGACAGATCCACAGTGACAGATGCGCATCTCCATTTGTATTACCAGTCATACAGAAAGGAAAAGAAAAAAGTGACACCAAAAACAAATAACTACAACAAACAGCTTTGCCTCTGGGCAGATCTCAGACAGTCAGGAGTTCCTTTGCTGGATCCAGTACTTGTAGTTGAATTAAAGCTCCCTAAATGCTGACAAAGTCATTCTAGCAGCTAAACACGTGTTTGCATAATTGATCTAACCAAAAGTAAATTAAGGATCTGTGTTTCTGGGATCCACTGTTGAAATGCACTGTGGTGTGGCCTAGTGTGAAAAAAAAAATCATTAATCCCAGGGGCTGATAAGGCAAGGGTTTTACCTGATGACTGAGAAATACAATTTTTAACAGGCAGTAATTTCTTCCAGCTGTCTGCTTTGTAGAGTTACAGAATTTCCAGCTATTTCAACGTCTTAGCCCTTGCCCTGCTAAATTGAGCTCAGCCCAGCCCCAATTCCAAGAATGTAAATTTAATTTAAGACATACATAATTTGAAGACAGCTGGGTGCAGTGGTGCATGTCTGGAATCCCAGCACTTTGGGAGGCAGAGGCAGACAGATCGCTTGAGCTCAGAAGTTTGAGACCAACCTGGATAACATGGCGAAACCCTGGCTCTACAGAAAGTTAATTAGGTGGGTGTGGTGGCATGCACCTGTAGTCCCAGCTACTCTGGAGTCTAAGGTGGGAGGATCAATTTGAACCCTGGAAGTGGAGGTTGCAGTGAGCTGAGATCGTACCACTGCACTGCAGCCTGGGCAACAGAGCAAGGCAACCCATCATCCTTTAATCTGGTGGGGATTAATTTGAGAATGCAAGCCCTAGTATGGAAAAATGGGCCTTACATTGTGCTCAAAGTCACTTTCATTTTAGTCTTACCTGGGCCACTATTACATCTCTCACATCCAGTCTACAAGCTCTGTTGGCTCTCTCGCTAAACTCTCTCCATTTCCAGCTCCAACCCAACTCCTACCATTGCAGGTTACTTGGGGTGTCACTCTTCTGGCCGGAAACCTCTGTGGCCAGTGTTACCTTTGCCCAGGTTTTGCTCAGGCCCACTGGACTCATTCCACCCACTCAGTCGGGCACACTATACTCAGCTCATGCTACCAGCCTGGATCCCACACCTGCCAAGGGTGAACCAGGCATGGAGTGGGGAGGAGTATGTAAGCAAGCAAGCATGGGGTCTGGCACTGCACATAATCAGACATGCCAACTGCTACAGGGGGACAGGCAGCTCCAGGTGCTAGTATGGGTGCAGACTCTCTGCAGGGCTGCAGCTGGATCAGGTACACAGCAAGCAGCTTCCACAACTGCCACCGGGGACCACAGTGGCACCCAGAAGCTTGGAGATTCCAGGAACCACAGGGCCCCAAAGAGTGAGTCACAGCCCTGGTTTGGGGAGCTCCCATGTCTGGGCTCCCCAAAGGGCTGCAGCTCTTCTCTCCTTCTCTTTACCTGCAATGTGGTGAGCAAGGGGCATATTTCAGCCCTTTCAGTCTTGCCGTGTAGCAGGTTCCGAGTTCTTGTCTTGAGTCCAGGAAGAATAAGGTACATGGACAAGTGGAGGGTGAGCAAGGCAAAGAGAAGCTTTGCTGAGTGACAGAATAGTTCAGAGGAGGCCCTGGAGTGGTAGCTCCTCTCTGCAGCTGGTCATCCTGACATCTGCTCAGCTTTGGCTGAGCCTAGGGCTTTTATGGGCCTCAGTGGGGAGGAAGTGCATGCTGATTGGTTCCTGGGCAGCCATGGGCAGGCCCAGAAGAGGCACCACAAGCTCCCACTCTGATCTGTGGGACTGGCAGCCTGGTCCCCCAGCCTTCAGGCCCTCTCTGGCCTGAAGGGGCAGGGCTCCAACTTGTCCCAAGCTCCTGCTGGCTCCATGGAGTGGGCAACCTGAGCCATACCTCCCTGCTGCAGCTGGCATGATGGCAGTGGCAACTCCAGACAGGCTGCCACTGCCATGACTACCACTGTAAGTCACCATCATCTCTTCCCTCTCTTTGGCTTACTGTAAGGGCTCCTAACTGGTCTCTGCTTCCACTCTTTCCCCCTGCAGTGCATTCTCCATACA
>NW_012106919.1:3323332-3329120 GCF_000951045.1 Mandrillus leucophaeus | reverse complement strand
AGATGGGAGGAGTGTTAGATATTGAACTTGTGCTTGACTCACTGAAAAAACTTAAGTGGTTAGTCTGGGAAAACAGGAAAGAGGGTGTTATATTGGTTCCAGTCTGCATTTTCAGAGCCTGTTATGAAGAGAGATGCTTGAATATATTCTATGGACTAACAAGGACAATGCAAGAAAAATCAGAGAGCTGTTGTCTTGGGTTCTGCTCAGTGTGGGTACCTAGAAGATGCAGTAATTCCTGCAAGAAGAAGCTGGACGAAGCTAAAAGTAGAGGCCTATTCTTCCTAGGGGCTAGCAAAGAATAGCAAAAAACTCTCACAATTAGATGCATCCACCTGACTTTAACCATCTGCCAGGCCCAAAGAACACAAAATCTCCCAGACCAGTCTAGCAGGGACTGCCCCATCCCCTTACCACTATCAGCACCCCGTCACACACACTACCCCCTTTGAAAGAAGCAATATATCAGCCAGGAAGAGGTAAGATAGAAGAGAAGGTAAAATAAGAGAGAAAAAAAACTATGTCCCCTTCCTAGAGTCAGGATGCCATCAACTATAGGCCATAATTCAAAGATGCTAACTCAACTTTTGGATGAAATAGAAGCACTTAATCATTGTTTTCTATCAGATATTCCAGTTTTTACAACTTAAAGTGACCAAGGGATTGTCTATCACCCAGGAGTGGGCAGAACAATCATGGAATCTACCCACATTCCCATTATAGGAACAGATCACGACCACTGAATATACTTCAAATAGACAGTGGATGACAAAATAAGTTGTACTTTGAGCCTAAAAATCATGCATTTAGCGTGTCAGCTTGTTATCTGTCTCCCTTCCCTGGCAGGCAAACCTCACAAGAGTGTGGACTTTGTCATCCTAACATTGTATCCTTAGAACCAAGAAGAAAGTGTGGCATGTATTAGTAATAAATATTATCTAATATTGATCAATGAGCTCATCTTTAGGTTCCCCAAGTTTCATGTCTCCAAATAACTGACCTTCTGCTCTGGGGTTCATTTAAAGTGTCTAAGATAGCTGTGTTAGATAGGATAAGCTAACTGTCATGACAACAACTCAAAACATCATTGGGTTAACTAAAACAAGTTTATTTCTTGCTCATGAAAAGTCTAATGAAAAGTCTAATATTTCTGGGCAACTCTCCTCCAACCAGTGACTCAGGGATCCAGGCTCCTTCCATCTTGTAATGCTATCATTTTAAACATGCAGTCTGTAAGGTTTGGAAGGGGAAAAGAGTGGAGTAAGGCACAGCTGATAATCCATCTCCTCAGCTTATAAATGGCACACATTATTTCTGCTTATATTCTTTTGCCCGGTGCTTGTCCTATGGGTGCAGCTGAAGACAGTGGATTGAGGAGCATGGTATCTAACTAGACAACTGCATCCTAACAATACCTCTACACTGTGGAAGGAGAGCTTGCATCTTTGGTGGTCAGCTACCACTGCTGCCACAGTAGCCACCTAGAAGGACTGATTAAAGGCCTGCCTTACTTGTATAAATGAGCCCTCCTCCCGCATAATGGAGCCCAGACCATGAACCCTTGCTAGATATCTGGGCTTGACTAACCCCAGAATCACCTCCCTGGTGCCAGCTGTTACTTAGTCCAGCTTTCTCTCAGCTCTACTATCTGTTGAAACCCTGCTATTTCATCAGGAATCTTAGAGCTGAATAGCTGCCTGCCACATCAGTAAAGACATCCATACCTAGTTCTGTGAGCATAAAAAGGCCACATCCACCCTCACAGCTGGGTCAGCTACCAAGCACCAATTCCATCCAGAGAGGCCCCTCTGCTCTTACCCATGCTGCTGTGAGGAAACACCCAAAACTCTAAGAGCCCTAAATACCTCCTTCTCTTTACAGATGGAGAACTGGCACCTGGAGCTGGTGGATGGTGGACGTCGAAGGTCACACTGTCTGTGGCCAGAGCCCACACTTCTGGTCACTCTTCACATCACACTACACATCAAAGGCTGCTGCCTCCTCAATCCCCCAATCACTTGCTGTTTTACTCAAACTGAGCTTCCATTGTCCCCATATCCTGAGAGCCTTCCCAGGCCTTCTACTCAGCCTTACCTCCTTTACTTGAACCCCAAGACACACCTTCCTTGGCAGTCTTCTCCTACCTGCGGGGATGGTACCCAATCCACCCTTTCTCCTTGGGTCTCCTTTGGAGGTTTTGTTCCATGCTGAGCATCTCTCTGGCCCCACCTTTATGGGTGAGGAAAGTTAACACCCAGAAGGCTGAGGTGACCTGCGGAGCTCACGCTGCCAGTTGTGCAGTTTGAAGAAGGTGCATCAACACGCACCTCTTTTGCATCTCCCGGACACTCTTGGCCTTACCTCCCCCTTTTCATGCAGCCATCAGTCCTCAGTGAGCTGAGACCATCTTCAGCTCAAACCTGATCCCCATCTCCTCAGCCCGCTCTCTTCCCATCTAGGGCTCCTACCTGTGTCGAGGGGAACCTGGAAATGCCCGGGAGCTAACATTGGCCAGTTTGTGGAGGGACAAACCTCTAACCAAACAGGTATGGGAACTAACTGAATGCTTCTGTTTCTTTCCTCCAGGTAGACAATTCTGAGAGCTTGTCAAATGGCTTCTCAGGCAGTCCTCTGCGACCAGGCAATCAGCAAGTAGCCCACTTGCCAGTGTGTCTTCGAATGAGCTCTCTCTCCAACCTGCTTCACTCCCTCTGACTCTCACTCATGCGGTCCAGTTCCCACTCTCCCAGGAAATCCTCACATTTCAGCCTTTGACTTAGGCTTTTCTGTCCAGGGACCCCAGCCGCACACAGAGACAGAGCCGGGGAGCCATAGGAATGCCTGGTTGCCAAGTTGGGTCCCATGAGAGGGTGTTTGTCTTGGTTAATTTCCCATCCCCTATGTCTTGTCTTCGGTCTTGTTGGTTCAGAAACTTAACTTTCTCAGAGCCAAAAGGGTGAGCTCCCATTACCCAAGCCACAGGATGCCAGTCTATTTAGTTACCCTAGAAAACAATTGTCAAACAAGACAGAGTCTTCTTGAGTGCACCTAATGGGGCATCTTCTCCCTGTAGCTGAGAAACTAAACAGGCCACAAGGGCAGAATGTGCTTTAGTGAGCAGTGAAGCTCTAGGAGTTCTAGAGGATTCTCATCATCCTGGGACACCTCTCGGCTGAGGCCCTCTTGGTGCATCAGAAGAGCCTTGTGGAGGAGAGAGTGGTGAGTTGGCTTGGCCAAGACCTCTCCATGTTTGCCCCGTCACAGTCCTATTTTTCTGCTTCTATGTCATGACTATTGTTTTTATTATTATTGTAAAGAGGGTGCTATTTGGAAAAATTATTAATGTGTTTTTCTCTTTTGCCTTTCAGAGAATATAACCTTTTCCCTCAATTGGCCCCAAGCATTCCTCTGCCTTGGGAGAGATTAAATTGTTACAGAATAATGCAAAAATAAATAGAGTTAATATTCTGCTATTGACATTTAAAATGAGATTTCTCCACAAGGCACTAATTTTTAGATTCAGGCTATTGTCTTGAGAGAGGTGGAATTGCCAATTGACTAAAATGAGAAAATTAGAGGCAAAATATCTGTGCTGAGTCCAGGTTCTGCCATTTACCAGTTGTGTGACCTTGAACAAGTTACTGAATTACTCTAGGAATTAGTCTGCTTATCTGTAAAATGGGGTAATAATAGCACTGACCTCTGGGGATTGCTGTGAGAAGTTAATGAGCTAATACATGGAAAACATAATATTATTTAATTCTTTCTAGATGTCAAGCACTATAACACTTAGAAGCGGTTAGGAAGTATCTGGAACATAGCAAGTATTCCATAAACACAGGCTATCATCTTCAAAACTCCTTTCTCTTCCCCTTTAGTGTTGTAGGAACCAGCTTTTAGAGTGCCCATGCAGCCATGAAGCTCTCTATGGTAGGTGGAGGATAGAACCCAGTGAGAAAAGCCTTCTTTCAATCCAGAGAGATAATGGGGAAAGGAGGTGAGAAAAAGAGAGGGAAAAGAGAACAGTCCCCCCATGACACACGATCACACATACCACACATACACACACCACACATGCACAATATATGCCACACATACACCACACCACACTACACTTACCACCTACCACACACACCATATATGTATCACACATCACATACTACACATACACACCATATACCCCACACACACACTGCACATACACACACCACACACCGTATATCACACAGACACACACTGCACATACACACCATATACCATATATACAAATGCCATATACACCACACATGTACACACCAAACACCACACATACACAATATATGCCACACATACACACACATCACACACCACACATACTGCACCACACTTACTACATATCACACACACCATAGACCACATATATACCACACATCACACACACACATCATACACATACATACATGTACATACACACCACATATATATTATACATACACACACACCTCTCAAGCCACCCACCACACACACACCACAGCTGGAACTGAGCTTCTGAAATATCCAGGAAACGAGAAGGGCTAAGAACACAGAGACCTCATGTGTCAGAGCACAGATATGAGGGCCCAGTAGCCTGTTAGGCAGAACCAGGCTGTAATTTGCTTCTCTCAGTTCCAGAGGTTTTGCCTTCCTGGAGTTCCACCACAGAGAAGACCATAAGCAGACCACTAGGGTTAGGGAGCCAGGTGGGGGATACGACAGAAACTCAGAGGGAGCTCTGCCCCACCGAGAATGCTAATGGACAGTTGAGTCTGCCAGGGAGGAATGTGGGGTCCCGGCCAGACTGAGAGGCCAAATCACAAATGCCTCTAGCTGCCAGCTTCAGCCATGCAAGCAGTGACCGGGCTAGGGACAAGAGAGTCCTGGAGACTCCAGGAACCAGTGGCACCATCGCATGCTTCCAAGGGGGCAGTAGGGAATCGGGGGTGAGGGGCCAGAAGACTTTAAAAGCTGGGAGACCACGTAATTTTACAGAGAGATTGAATACTTCCTAGATGTATTGTTTACTTTGTTGTCTTGAATTGAACTGAGTCTAGAGTTTTCTTCAAGCTACCCAAAGGCTGGAGACAAAAATAAAGATTCAGATTCCAATCTCAGCCACTTGGAAGGCTGAGGCCTAAGAATCTCTTGAGGCTAGGAGTTCAAGAGCCAGCATCTCTAAAAATAAAAAATAAAAATAAATAGATCACAGTTCCCTCTGGAAGGGTAAGGTATGGTATAAGTTTTATGACCTTGACACGGTATTTATTGTTGTTGTTACTCATGGATATTATCACTCACTTCTAGGAATTGCCCTCTCCACCCACAGGGCAGTCCCAACAAACAAAACATCTTTTTATTAAGAGATCCTGCCACCTCTCTTCTCCACTCTCCCAACCCCAAAGAGGATTGGTCCGGAGTGGACGCCTGGCTCAAGCTGGATCCCTAAGAATCTCAGCCTTGGGAATTGGAGATTTTGATCAGAGGAAGATGAGCTGTTAGTTGCTCAGATAAGCTCATGGAAAATTTCCAGAGCAGTCATTCCCAAATTACTACTGCATCTTCCTGGTGAACTTCAAACTAATCCAAAATGCAAATCCTCACATGAAAATTATCATGTACAAATGATTTCTATACATATAAATTTTTATATATCATGAGGGACTATTTCCTAATAATGTACTAAATGGTCATTAGGGGTTTCTAAAAATCTATAAATCACGAATTAAAATGACTGTTATCAGAGTGTCCTGATGCAAAGGAGTAAGAATGATAC
>NW_012106919.1:3315701-3322287 GCF_000951045.1 Mandrillus leucophaeus | reverse complement strand
GTTGTAGGAACCAGCTTTTAGAGTGCCCATGCAGCCATGAAGCTCTCTATGGTAGGTGGAGGATAGAACCCAGTGAGAAAAGCCTTCTTTCAATCCAGAGGGATAATGGGGAAAGGAGGTGAGAAAAAGAGAGGGAAAAGAGAACAGTCCCCCCATGACACACGATCACACATACCACACATACACACACCACACATGCACAATATATGCCACACATACACCACACCACACTACACTTACCACCTACCACACACACCATATATGTATCACACATCACATACTACACATACACACCATATACCCCACACACACACTGCACATACACACACCACACACCGTATATCACACAGACACACACTGCACATACACACCATATACCATATATACAAATGCCATATACACCACACATGTACACACCAAACACCACACATACACAATATATGCCACACATACACACACATCACACACCACACATACTGCACCACACTTACTACATATCACACACACCATAGACCACATATATACCACACATCACACACACACATCATACACATACATACATGTACATACACACCACATATATATTATACATACACACACACCTCTCAAGCCACCCACCACACACACACCACAGCTGGAACTGAGCTTCTGAAATATCCAGGAAACGAGAAGGGCTAAGAACACAGAGACCTCATGTGTCAGAGCACAGATATGAGGGCCCAGTAGCCTGTTAGGCAGAACCAGGCTGTAATTTGCTTCTCTCAGTTCCAGAGGTTTTGCCTTCCTGGAGTTCCACCACAGAGAAGACCATAAGCAGACCACTAGGGTTAGGGAGCCAGGTGGGGGATACGACAGAAACTCAGAGGGAGCTCTGCCCCACCGAGAATGCTAATGGACAGTTGAGTCTGCCAGGGAGGAATGTGGGGTCCCGGCCAGACTGAGAGGCCAAATCACAAATGCCTCTAGCTGCCAGCTTCAGCCATGCAAGCAGTGACCGGGCTAGGGACAAGAGAGTCCTGGAGACTCCAGGAACCAGTGGCACCATCGCATGCTTCCAAGGGGGCAGTAGGGAATCGGGGGTGAGGGGCCAGAAGACTTTAAAAGCTGGGAGACCACGTAATTTTACAGAGAGATTGAATACTTCCTAGATGTATTGTTTACTTTGTTGTCTTGAATTGAACTGAGTCTAGAGTTTTCTTCAAGCTACCCAAAGGCTGGAGACAAAAATAAAGATTCAGATTCCAATCTCAGCCACTTGGAAGGCTGAGGCCTAAGAATCTCTTGAGGCTAGGAGTTCAAGAGCCAGCATCTCTAAAAATAAAAAATAAAAATAAATAGATCACAGTTCCCTCTGGAAGGGTAAGGTATGGTATAAGTTTTATGACCTTGACACGGTATTTATTGTTGTTGTTACTCATGGATATTATCACTCACTTCTAGGAATTGCCCTCTCCACCCACAGGGCAGTCCCAACAAACAAAACATCTTTTTATTAAGAGATCCTGCCACCTCTCTTCTCCACTCTCCCAACCCCAAAGAGGATTGGTCCGGAGTGGACGCCTGGCTCAAGCTGGATCCCTAAGAATCTCAGCCTTGGGAATTGGAGATTTTGATCAGAGGAAGATGAGCTGTTAGTTGCTCAGATAAGCTCATGGAAAATTTCCAGAGCAGTCATTCCCAAATTACTACTGCATCTTCCTGGTGAACTTCAAACTAATCCAAAATGCAAATCCTCACATGAAAATTATCATGTACAAATGATTTCTATACATATAAATTTTTATATATCATGAGGGACTATTTCCTAATAATGTACTAAATGGTCATTAGGGGTTTCTAAAAATCTATAAATCACGAATTAAAATGACTGTTATCAGAGTGTCCTGATGCAAAGGAGTAAGAATGATACGATGGACTTTGGGGACTTGGGGGAAAGGGTGGGAGAGGGGTGAGGAATAAAAGACTACACATTGGGCGCAGTGTACCCTGCTCAGGTGATGGGTGCACGAAAATCTCAAAAATCACTACTAAAGAACTTATTCATGTAACAATACGCCACCGGTTCCCCAAAAACCTATTGAAATTTTTTTAATGAAAAAAAAAAAAAAAACCAGCGTCCTGAGAACTCTAACTCTGTATTCTGCTATGGATGCTGCCTGCCAAGCCAAGGCCCTCAACGTTGGGATGCTCTCACAGTGCACAGGCACATGAGGAGCTGGAATTCCTGCAACTGGGGGTAAAAACGGGACCTCATTGTCAGTGCTTCACCATTGTTGCTTTGAATTGACTGTGGGTTTTGATAGCTTGGTTACATTGGTCATTAATTATAAATTACTATAAATTTGGTTTCATGCTTATTCAGCTTTAGAATTACCAGTTTGTTGTGCATAGTGATCTTTTGGGCTTACAATTTTTCAATAATTAGACTTTGAAACTATCCATTACAGTTCAAATAACAATCATTACACCCTTTACATGCATATGTATGCATATTCCCCCTTGCAACTTAGTACAGTGATCACTCATGTAATAGGACTTTATCTTCTGGAAATTGGAAATAATTGAAAGGTTTCAAAGTTTTGCCCTTCTTCAGTGAGTCAAAGTGAAAAGTTTGGGACTTTTATCCCAGAAGAAGGACCCACAAATATCTCATGTTAAGACTCTAAAGATGCCCTGATTCTTACCCTTTCAGACAGCTTAGTCAAGCTCCTTTGGATTCCATGAATATATACAATAAATTGTTCTTTTGACTTTAAGGAGCTTGAGTTGATTTTGGATACTCATATCAAAAGAACCTTAACTAATAAAGTTCTTATATTTTAGGTAAGGACAAAAATATGAATGTCTTTAGTCTTTTCCCTCTCCTCTGCGTTCTAAAGAAAATTCCTCTACTCTCTATTTTTGGGATTAGGCTATGGGTGAAATGGAGAAGGTAAAAGCTAATCAGGTTAATGTTACAAGACACATGGCAGCAGGGGGAAAAAGACTCCGAAGGCAAGAAGAGTTGAACTAGAGAGGAGTGTCAAAGGAGCCAGGTGGATGGGAGTATTCTGGAAAGAGAGTGAGGAGAGCTTAGTGGGGAGCAGCTGCCATAATGAGCGAGGTGATAGATGGGTACAGAGGACTTTGAGAATGTTTTACTATGTGCAGAGACCAGCCCAAAGTGGCCAGCGCTGCTCAGGTTTGAACCTGACCCATCTTCTTCAGTGTACACATATTTCTCCTATACTGGTATAATGATTAGAACCTAATCACTAGGTTACTACTCACTAAACTGCAGTCACATTTTAGTCCTACCTCCTTGAGATTCCACTTAAGGCGTTTTGGGTGTTCCCAAATTCTTAAATCTCATATTATAATCTCTTGGTTTATTCCCATGGACATATGATTACATCTGCTGAAAGGTTTTCTTTGTTTGTTTGTTTGCTTGTTTGTTTGGGAGATAGAGTCTCACTCTATTGCCCAGGGTGGAGTGCAGTGGCACAGTCACAGCTCACTGCAACCTCTTCCTTCTGGGTTCAAGCAATTCTCCTGCCTCAGCCTCCTAAGTATCTGGGATTACAGGCACAAACCACCACACCCAGCTAATTTTTTTTATTTTAGTACAGATCGGGTTTCACCATGTTGCCCAGGCTGGTCTCAAACTCCTGAGCTTAGCCAGCCAGCCCACCTTGGCCTCCCAAAGTGCTGGGATTACAGGCGTGAGCCACTGAGCCTTGCCGAAAGTTGTTTTTATTGGTTTATCTCTAAGGCAGCCTTAGTTCCAAACTCTTAGAGGGTTTGCTAAGCTGACGCTGGCCCCCTTTTTTCTGACTTCTAGGCCTCACTATACGGCCTCTGAGCCTGGTGCTCTTTTCACTACCCATGGGACCTCCCTAAATTTCTACTAATTACCTGATTGTCTGTTATCCATCCACTCAAATAGACAGCACCATGAGGTGAAGACCTATTAGTTCAAATACTCTTGGCATGGTGGTGAATCAAAATCAACCAGGGTGCTTTTACAAAGTGTGTGTTCCTGGGGTTCCAACTCAAACCCACCAAATATGAATTTCCCTGCGAGAAGCTCAGGCATTTGGGGAAAAAAAAAGACTCCCTGGTGATACTGATAGGTACTTCTGATTTCAAAACACTGCTGAAGTGTTTATATTTTTTAAGGATAGTTCAACGTCTATGATGTCATATATCCTACCCATAAATCCTGGAGTGTTAGGCACATTAAAGATTAAAGATCAGTTAAATAAATTCCTGCTTGTTTGACTAAATAGCCTGTAAGTTAATAAACACTTTTCTGACTTAGGAAATACTTGTTTACTATATTACCTAGAGAAGTAGAGGCCCCTGTGAAAGTGAAGTTCTTGTAGGATTGTCATATTAACAAAGATTTACAATGGCATCATAAGGGACACAAAAGAGACAAAAATGAGTGTTGCTAGTTGCAGACAACAGAATCCACTCTAACTAGTTTAAACAAAAGGAAGTTATTAAAAAAAGATTAGATGATTCAAAGAATCTTTAGAAGAGCCAGAGAGTGGTCTCAGAGGCTACACAATTAAGAACAATGCTCCCAAACACTCTGCAGGGTCTCCTAAAAAGACATCACTGGCCAGGTGAGGAGGCTCACCCCTGTAATCCCAGCACTTTGGGAGGCTGAGGCAGGTGAATTGCTTGAGCCCAGGAGTTTGCACTTTGGGAGGCTGAAGTTGGCAGATTGCTTGAGCTCAGGAGTTTGAGACCAGCCTGGGCAACATGGTGAAACCCTGTCTCTACAAGCAACACAAAGATTAGTCAGGTATAGTGGCTCACACCTGTAGTCCCAGCTACTCAAGAGCCTGAGGTGGGAGAATTGCTTGTACCCAGGAAGTTGAGGCTGCAGTGAGCCATGATCAGGCCACTGCACTCTAGCCTGGGTGACAGAGCAAGAGCCTGTCTCAAAAAAAAAAAAAATCTGGTTCAAAAGTTTTTTTAAAAAAAAAAAAGAGGAAGAGACATGGGATTGCTCTGTCTGCTTTCTGCCATGTAAGGACCCAAGTAAGACACAGCCATCCGTGTAAGACACAGCCACCTGCAAACCAAGAAGAGCATCCTCCCCATACTCTAGATCTGCAGAGGCCTTGATCTCGGACTTCCAAGCCTTCCGAACTATGATCAATAAATTTCTGTTGTTCAAGCCACCCAGTCAGCAGTATTCAGTTGAAGCAGCCTGTGATCGTCAATTTTGTGTGTTAACATTACTGGGCTAGGGGATGCGCAGATCACTGGTAAAACATGATTTCTGGGTGTGTCTGTGAGGGTGCTTCTGAAAGATATTAGCATGTTAATCAGTAGACTGAGTAAAGAAGATCCATCCTCCCCAGTGTGGGCAGGTATTGTCTAATCTATTGAGGCCCCAGATAGAACAAAGTGGTAGAGGAAGAGCAAATTCTCTCTACTTCCTTGAGCTGGGACATCCATATTCTGCCCTTGAACATCAGAGCTCTTGGCTCTTGGGTCTACGGACTCTGAAGCTGACACCAGCACCTCTCCCCACCAGATCCCAGGCCTTTGGCCTCAAACTAGGAGTTACACCATTGGCTCCCCTGGTTCTTAGGCCTTGGACTCTGAAACACTCCACCAGCTTTCCTGACTCCAGCTTATAGATGGACTACTGTGGGACTTCTCAGCCTTCTGAGTCACATGAGCCTCACATGAGCCAATTCTCATCATATTGGTTCTGTTTCTCTAGATAAGCCTGACTAATATACAGGCCAAACAGACAGCATGCATGTGGGGGGCACAGCCCAGTGCAGGGTATTAAAACCTGAGCAGAATAAAGGGGGCATTTGCATAAGAAGGTGACCTGGGACAGGGTGTCAGAGCCTGAGAGCAATGAGAAGGATGTTTACTTGGGGGTGGGACATTGCTGTATGAGTATTGGAGCTTGAGAGGGAGAGGAGGATTTTGGCAGAGGGAGCAGCCTGATGCATAGTTCTGGAGCCCAGGCAAAGTGAAGAGAGCATCATCACAGGGGGCAGTTGTAGTAGTTCCTTTAGGTAGAAGAGCTCAAAAGGGGTGAGAAGGGGATCCTTGCTGCAGAGGGGTGGCAATGGGAGGGGGCAACATATAGAGAAGTTGAACAAATAATACATTAAGAATAATAGAGCTAGGTTTCTTACTGTTAGACTTGGGTGTTACAAATATGGAAAGGGAGAAAACTAGAATGAACACTGTGGTTTGGGACTGGAATTGGAGGTAGTGGAGTGAATTTGTGGTTTTCAATATAGATAAACAGACATAAAAATAAATACACAGATATACACACACTTGCATGTACATATATTCTCTATCTCTGCCTCCCAAGAAAGCAACAACATCTCCATTGTAATGAGCACATGCAGCACCCAGATTGTGGCTTCTAAATACCATTCTCAAGTAAAAGGAACAAGGGCATCTTAGAGAAATGGCTAATTCCAGCTGGGCATGATGGCTCACACCTGTAATCCCAGCACACTGCAAGGCTGAGGCAGGTGGATCACCTGAGGTCAGAAGTTCGAGACCAGCCTGGCCAACATGGCAAAACTCTGTCTCTACTAAAAAAAAAAAAAAA
>NW_012106919.1:3314300-3315210 GCF_000951045.1 Mandrillus leucophaeus | reverse complement strand
TTTAAGGATAGTTCAACGTCTATGATGTCATATATCCTACCCATAAATCCTGGAGTGTTAGGCACATTAAAGATTAAAGATCAGTTAAATAAATTCCTGCTTGTTTGACTAAATAGCCTGTAAGTTAATAAACACTTTTCTGACTTAGGAAATACTTGTTTACTATATTACCTAGAGAAGTAGAGGCCCCTGTGAAAGTGAAGTTCTTGTAGGATTGTCATATTAACAAAGATTTACAATGGCATCATAAGGGACACAAAAGAGACAAAAATGAGTGTTGCTAGTTGCAGACAACAGAATCCACTCTAACTAGTTTAAACAAAAGGAAGTTATTAAAAAAAGATTAGATGATTCAAAGAATCTTTAGAAGAGCCAGAGAGTGGTCTCAGAGGCTACACAATTAAGAACAATGCTCCCAAACACTCTGCAGGGTCTCCTAAAAAGACATCACTGGCCAGGTGAGGAGGCTCACCCCTGTAATCCCAGCACTTTGGGAGGCTGAGGCAGGTGAATTGCTTGAGCCCAGGAGTTTGCACTTTGGGAGGCTGAAGTTGGCAGATTGCTTGAGCTCAGGAGTTTGAGACCAGCCTGGGCAACATGGTGAAACCCTGTCTCTACAAGCAACACAAAGATTAGTCAGGTATAGTGGCTCACACCTGTAGTCCCAGCTACTCAAGAGCCTGAGGTGGGAGAATTGCTTGTACCCAGGAAGTTGAGGCTGCAGTGAGCCATGATCAGGCCACTGCACTCTAGCCTGGGTGACAGAGCAAGAGCCTGTCTCAAAAAAAAAAAAAATCTGGTTCAAAAGTTTTTTTAAAAAAAAAAAAGAGGAAGAGACATGGGATTGCTCTGTCTGCTTTCTGCCATGTAAGGACCCAAGTAAGACACAGCCATCCGTGTAAGACACAGC
>NW_012106919.1:3252146-3312000 GCF_000951045.1 Mandrillus leucophaeus | reverse complement strand
AAAAGAAAAGAAAAGAAAAAAAGAAAAAGAAAAATGGCTAATTCCATGACACCTTAATGTGCTGGGGCTGCCATACAAACTAGGTGTACTAAGAAACAGACATTTATTTCTCACAGCTCTGAAGGCTGGGAAATCCAGGATCAAGATGCCAGGTGATTCCATTCTTCAGGGTGCTGTCTTCCTGGATTGCAGATGACTGACTTCTCATTGTGTCCTTGTATATGAGAGAGAAGGAAAGGAAAAAACTTTCTCTGGTCTCTTCTGAAGATGCTAATCCTATTAAATCAAGGCCCTGCCTATACGACCTCATTTAAACTTAATTACCTCCTTATAGGCCCTATCTCCAAATATAGTCATATTGGGGGTTAGGGCTTCAACATATAAATTTTGAGGAGACACAATTCTGTCCATAGCACATGACTAGAGCAGGGAAAGTACAGAATGAGCCTATGACATCCTGTTTTGCCAAAAAGTAAGAAAATGTTCAAAGAATGATAAAGATGTATCGAAAAAGACCCAAAAGCCAGCTTAAAGGGGCCCCTTCCAATGGTTAAATCTGGTGGAGAAATCATGAAAATAAATGATATTAGTAACATTATAACCCAGTGAATAAAATAGAAACCATGAGTCACTACTGACATAAATAAAGGAATAAATTGAAAGTTTGATAAAAAAAAAAAAAGAGGTATATACATAATGACTAAGTAGCTCCTCACAAAATACTTATTAAAAGTATTTTAATATGGGGAAAAAATAACTTATAGAGTTACAAAAGGAAGAAAGAATAACTTATAGAGGAGAAGTCAGGTAGATATCACATTAATTAAATCATCAAAGTTAACAGTACCAGTAATGGGACAAACAGAAATCAGGTACCACCTGATAGGATGCAGTGAGAACACAGCATCACTCCTGTGATATTTGTACCCAAGGTGTATAACCTACATATGATCATGAAGGAACAACAGACAAGCCCACGTTGAAGAAGATTCTACAAAATAACTGGCCTATCATCTTCAGGGGAAAGATTGAAAGACACACGACAAATAACGCAATGTGTAATCGTAAGTTGAATCCTTTTGCTATATAATTAACATTATTGGAACAATCAGTGAAACTTGAATAGAGCCTGGGAATAGATGGTAGCAATGTAAAGAGGCCAGCAAACCATAATCAGACAGATGTGCACTCTACCTCCTATTTCATCACTTTGCTCTCAGACTTAGCCCACAACCTTACCTCCTCCTCAGCATAGAATATAGAGGCCATCAAGATTGTATTGACTACCTCCACCTCCTGCATGACACTCACGCAACTTACCTTTTTTCATTTCCATCTTTACCTTTTTCCCCCTGGCCTTGGTGAAAGCAATGTCCCTCCACCTGTCCAAGGCCAGCCCTTCTGCCCTAGATTCCACATCTCCTACCTCCTTCTCCTCAAGAACATGGCTGCATCAATCAGTCATGCTCAGGGCGTGGTCTCCACCCTACTCTTTCTATTGGTTGTTTCCTTCAGCCATGCTCTACGATCTTCTATTGTAAAACATTTTTCCAAAGCCCTCCCTTTTTCTCCACAATTACTATTTCAGACCTTTATCACTTTACTCAAGCTCACCATTTCATCAGAGAATCTAAATTTTATACAACAGAATCCATTCTAGTAGTTAACTAGAAAAAAAATTTGTTATCAGATATTATTAGGTTACTCACAGTATCCCTGGAAGTACCAGAAATTTGGACTCCAAAGGTATGTGACTGAAAACAACTCCTGCATCTCTTTCTTACTAGCCCCTCTTCTTCACTTCATAACCAAAATTTGTGCAAAATAAGTCTACAATTACCACCTCCACTGCCTTCCTTGCCCTTCACTCTCTGTCCCACATTCCACTAAAACTGTCCTTGTTAAAATCACTTCTGACCTCCTAGTTGCCAAGTACATGGACTCTATTCTCCCCTGAAATCTCTACAGCACTTGAGACTGTTGTTGTCATCCCCTCCTGACACTCTCCCGGTGTCCATGCTTTTGTGTAATTCCTTCCCTATGAATGCAGGTAGAACCTGTTATTTGCTTCTAACCAATGGAATATGGCTAAAATGATGGGCTGTCCCTCTCTTAAGTTATATTATATGGCAAAGGGGAGGGTATGTCATTCCCATGGGTGCATTACCTTATGTAAGACTCTGCCATGGCAGGCTGGATCAAGAGATTCCTCTTGCTGGCTTGATGAAGTCAGCAGGCATGTTGAGGAGGCCCACATTTCAAGGAACTGCAGAAGGGACCTGAGGGTGACCTCCAGCCACTAGCCAGCAAAGCCAGGCTCTCAGTCATTCAACCTCAAGTAAATGAATTCTGCCAACAACCTGAATGAACAACAAAAAAAAGCTAATTCTTCTTCCCTTGTCAAGTTTCCAGATGAAAATGCAGCCCGGCTGACACATGATTATAGCTTTAGGAGACCCTGCACAGAGGGTTCAGCAAGACCATGCCCGGACTCTTGATTCATAGAAACTCTGTGATAATATTTGCATGTTATTTTAAGCTGCTGATTTTTTGTCATTTGTTACACAGCATTAGAAAACTAATCAGCCTTCCTGAGGCAGGTAGATCCCGTAGTGAAGGAAGGCAAGTAGATGAGCCATTCATGCTCGTTCTATCTCCTAAACTCGACACTCAAATCACTGAGGGCGGCCAGGACTGTTCATCTGAGGGTGGTGCCTCCACATGGAAACATGAAGGCAATGGAAGGAAAATCTCTCCCTTCACCGACACCTCTGCCTCAATGGGAAACAAGAATGGAAGGAGAAAGAGAGAACTGCTAGGAGGATACAACCATAGTTCAGACAAAAGATGACAATGGCTTGAGTGGTACAGTGGCCAGGATGGGGAGAAGTCAACAGATCTGAGACGTATTTGGAAGGTATAAGTTGCCAGACTTGCTAATTGATTGGATACATAGGATAAGAGAGAAAAGATCAAGAACAACTTGTAGGTTTCTGGCTTGAACCACTGGGTATAGTGGTGCCACTTACCAAGCGAGGAAACACTGGGAGAGAAATGGTTTAGGGAAAGAGTGAAAAATCGAGTTCGTTCCGG
The DNA here is from genome assembly GCF_000951045.1 of Mandrillus leucophaeus. Lineage (NCBI taxonomy): Eukaryota > Metazoa > Chordata > Mammalia > Primates > Cercopithecidae > Mandrillus > Mandrillus leucophaeus. Next base: position 3,308,907 of record NW_012106919.1, on the reverse strand, counting down.
CCATGCTAAGTTTCAGTGCCTGTGAGACATCCAAGTAGAGATGTCAATTAGGGGGCTGGATATGCCAATCTGGAGCTCAGAAGAGAAGTTGGGGTTGGAGATATGAATGTGTGAGTCACCAGCATAAAGATGTTATTTAAAGCTGTGGAGAGGGGTAGAAACACCTTGGGAGGGAATACAATCGTGCCCTTGCAGGCTCTCCTCCACGCTGCCCTCCACACTACTCACTGGTCTTTCTAAAATGCAAATCCCATCATGTCAGTGCTAAGAATTATGCAACTGCAGTCAAAAGGATTTTTCCCCCCTTCTTTTAATTTTCAATTTTGCAGGAATTTTGTTTAAACTGTAAAAGGAAAGCTATGTTAACATATTGTACATTGACCTAGTTTCACAGAAGAAATTATATAGCACTGATTAAAAGCCAGTACAATATTTGGAAAGTGGAAGAGAAACAGAGAACACAAAGAAAATATAATGAAGACAAGTGAATAATTAAATTATAACAAGTGTGTTGCTTTTAGCACTGCTTTCCCAGAGTAACTAAGATAATTTATAGAGTCAGCCAAAGATTTTAATTGCCTGAAAGGCCACTCACCAGCTGCATGACCTTGGAAACTGCTTTGACCTTTCTATGTCTCTTCGCTTTTTCTGTAAGGTGGGGATAATGATGTTTGCACTGCTTTCCTGGAAAGGTCGCTGAGAAGGCCAAATGAGATAATGGAAATAAAAACACTTTGAAAAGTTTACAGGAGGAGGAGGAGGTCATACGCTCCTTGAGTTCAGGGACTGCGACATATTGTGTTTATATCCTCTCCACCCAGCAGAGCGCCTACAGTTCATTATAGGATTATTCTCAGAAAGGGGAAAGATGCTTCCCGGGCTCCCTCTTGCCTTCAGAATAAATCTCTGTTGGGTTCCCTGAGCGCAGAGTCTAACATTAGGACCTGGATGCAGATCATTTATGGGGTTGTCCCCAGAGTGAGGGAGCAGGAACAGAGACCAAGAGAACATGCCGGTGTGTGGCACAACAGGGACACCGCTGCAGAAGGCAACAGGGACTCAGTTCTGCAAAGACCCCAAGATGCTTCATGAATCACTTCCGGAACTGTCAACCTGAAAGGAGGGAGTCTGGAACAGTGACCCACCACTCCAGCCCCTCCACTGCATGAGGTTGTCCTGGAGTATGCCAGCCATCAACCCTCTTCAAGTGAAGCCCTATGGCCTCAGAGACTCCTGGGGCAGAAGGTGGAGCATGCTTGTGGTGAAACCTCTCATTGAGCAGTTGGCTCGGGCTTGCATAGAACCCTCCACCACTGCAGCAACTAAAGTCAGAGGTAGGCCAAGGGAATGTGATGTTGGGCACCAAAAGCTGTCTGCTACAAGATCCAAAATCTGCCTGTCATTTGTCCTCCTATAGCTCATAGCCCCACTTAAGGGGATTTTCCTGCTGTCAGACTGCTGCACAGGCAGCCCTAGAGGACTATTTTGTACCTCATATCCCTGATACCTCCCTGTGCACAGCTGATTGGATCAAGGACAGGCACCTGTCCTGAAGGCAGCCAGACTTTAGGCACACTAGTAACCCATACTTAGATAAAACCAATCAATCAGATTCTGTCCCTGGGGAATTCAAACTGGGAAAGCCAAGAGCATGAGTCCATCAGCAGTAGGTGTTGAAACCAGCAGGATGAAAGGCAAGGATGGAGCTGTAAGAATAGGTCAAGTCTACCAGGGGGCAGACTGATCTAGAAAATTTATCATAGAAGAGATGATTCTTGACCTGAGTCTTGTAAGGTGATGCTGTGTTAACCAGACAGGCAGATAAAATGAACCAAAGTATGAGCAGACCAAGATTATAGAAATTAAAAGGTAAGGTAGAGAAAAGGCAAACGAGGATGAGAATAAGCCAGTCAGGTGGAGACACCTAAAGGGGGACTGGATTTCCTTAAAGGCACAGAACTACCTTGAAGATGTTCCTGCTGCTCCTGAGGCCCGGTCATGCAGCTTCCTTACACCTGTGTCTTCGAACCACCCCACACTCCTTCAAAGAAAGAGAATAATGGATTCCAGGCACCCATAATGCAGCCACTCTCCATATACTCCATATGTTCTCAAACCAGCCCTGCCTCAAATTCCTGGGCAACTCTGTTTATTCTTTAAAACTTAGCTTGTACATCAGAGCCTTTCTTGACTCCACTGTACCCCTATAACCCTGAATCAAATGCCTTTCCTCTGTCCTCCGGATACCCATATCCATCTCTACTATAGCATTCTTTGAGTTCCTAATATTGATATTCTTATCTGTTACCGTTACACTGAGAACTCTCTGAAGATTGGGAAAAAATTAATTTTCCATTCATTTAACAAATATATGTTGAGTGTTATGTGCCATGCATTGTTCTGGACATTGGAGACATAAAAATGAATCAGGAAGACAGAGTTCTTGCTCTCATGGAGCATTTGTTGGATGGATGGATGGATGGATGGATGGATGGATGGATGGATGGATGGATGGATGGATCGTTTGGTAGTTGGATGTGTAGACGGAAGGATGAGAGGGTGGAAAATGGATGGATGGAAAGATGGATGGATAGATGCACGTATGAGTAAATACATGGATGAAGCTTTGATATGTAAAAGTCCACTATAATGGAATAAAAGGTTTTCTCTTTGGTTAAACATTTACAGTCACCTCTTAGTCCAGACCTATCTGTATTCCTGCGTTAATTATCTATCACTATGTAACAAATTGCCCCATGACTGAGTGGCTTAAAATAATTATTACTTCACAGTTGTTGTGTCATGAATTTAGACAAAGCACAACAGGAACCCCTGGGGTCTCAGCTGGAAGACTTGAAAGCTGGGACCTGAAATCACCAAAAGGCTTGACTGAGGGTAGAGTGCCTACTTCCAAGGTGGCTCACTTACATGGTCTTGTCAAGTTGGTTACTGTCGATGAGTGCCTCTCCATGGAGCTGCCTGAGTGTCCTCATGACATGGCAGTTGGCTTGTCCCTGAGTGAACAGTCCAGGAGGAAGCAGGGCAGAAGCAGCAGTGCCTGCTACGACGTAGCGTCAAAAGCCACAGACCATCACTCTCACCACATTCTAGTCATTAGAAGCAAATTACTCAGACTGGTGCACATTCAAGGCAACAGGAATTACACTCCACCTTTGAAACTGTCTTCACAGGGTTCACAGGAATCACATCCTGGGTTCTGGGTAAAAATATATAAAATATAGTTATAATCAAGTATTAATCAGGCTGCACTTTGGTAATCAGGCTGCATCCTTGTAACTGAAAGTCAGGTAACACAAGATACTGACCATTCACATCCCCCTTGTTCCCATAGGCAAGATTTCTGACCTTAGAATCATAAGGCTTTTGGTTAAGAATTGCTTAAGATGTTCTTCAGATCCTGAATTCCAGTGGAACTACTGAAACCAACCGGTTCGACGACCCACCAGGAAGGAACCAAACCAGAATGAGAATGCAGTTTCTTCATCTCCCTGACTCGTGACTTCTCCCTGCACTTTTCAGCCAGTCAATGATCCCCACACCTTGGCCCACTCCAAACCCCTCAAAATCCCCAGCTCCAAATTCCCTGGGAGGTGGATTTGAGATTTCCTCGTGTCTCCTCATTCGGCTGCCCTGCGATGATTACACTCTGTCTGCTGCAGTGCCTGGCATCTCAGTATATTGACTTGCTGCACATTGGGCGAATGAAGCTATGAGGATTATGATTACACTTTTGAAGGGAGTAGTGCCTAAGAAGTTGTGGACATGTGTAAAACAACACAATCTCTCTTCTTCAGGCCTGAAAATTAATTTGTTTTCTTTTTTCCAGCCATCATCAACTCCTATCAGACTCCTCCCTCCACAAAATCCCCACTCAATAGGACACAGTCTTCCCAATTTAATTCCTACCAGGCTTCTCTAAACAAGAATAACCTTTGCATCTTAAGGGTTTTACCACTAATCCTTACAGAAAAGAAAAGAAAACTGGCCAGGCACGATGGCTCACACCTGTAATCCCAACACTTTGTGGAGGCCAAGGCGGGCGGATCATGAGGTCAGGAGATCGAGACCACCCTGGCTAACATGGTGAAACCCCGTCTCTACTAAAAATACAAAAAAAAATTAGGCGGGTGTGGTGGCAGGTGCCTGTAGTCCCAGCTACTCGGGAGGCTGAGGCAGGAGAATGGCATGAACCTGGGAGGTGGAGCTTGCAGTGAGCTGAGATCGCACCACTGTACTCCAGCCAAGCTGACAGTGAGACTCCATCTCAAAAAAATAAAAATAAAAAAGTTTTGTAGAGACAGGCTCTATGTTGCCCTGGGTGGTCTCAAGCTACTGGGCTCAAGTGATTCTCCTGCCTCAGCCTCCCAAAGTGCTGGGACCACAGGCATGAGCCACTGCTCCCAGCCTGACACTCCTTCAAAAAGTCTACAAGGCTATTCGTGATGTTGCTTTGGCTGCTCACCTCTCCTGACATCCACTTTTGACCAGAAGTAACTAGGTTCACCACCAAGATCTGTCTCACCTGTGGGCCTTTATACAAGCTGTTTCCTCCACCTGGAAAGTTTGCCTCCCCAGCCACCAACCCTCACCCTGAGACTGCCTCACTCCTACTCACCTTCAGGTGTCAGTTTGGATGTCTTCTTTTCCAGGAGTGTAAGCCTGACTTCACCTCACCCCAAGCTAGCATACTGGCCTTGCTCCCACTTTCCACATGCAATTATATGTTGCTATATTTTGCTTTCTATCTATGCTGTTGACAAAAAGGGCCAAACTCTGTAAACTATTTGAAGGGATATATTCTGAGCCAAATACGAGTGACCCATAATGGCCCATGGCACAGCCCCAGGAGATCCTGAGAACATGTGCCCAAGGTGGTTGGGCTACAGCTTGGTTTTATACATTTTAGGGGGACATAAGACATCAATCAATACATGTAAGCTGTACACTGGTTCAGTTCAGGAAGGTGAGATAGGGCAGGGGCCCTGCTTTCAGGTCACAAGTAGATTCAAAGGTTTTCTGGCAATTGGTTGAAAGAGTTTATATAAAGACCTGAAATCAATAAAAGAAGTAACTGGCTTAAGATAAGGAGCTGTGGAGACCACAGTTCTCACGCAGATGAAGCCTCCAGGTAGCAGGCTTCAGAGAGAATAGATTGTAAATGTTTCATATCAGACTTAAGATAAGGAGCTGTGGAGACCACAGTTCTTATGCAGTTGAAACCTCCAGGTGGCAGGCTTCAGAGAGAATAGACTGTAAATGTTTCATATCAGACTTAAAGAGGCTGGTTTCTCAGTCTTAAGGTCTCTGTTTTAGTATTAATGCTTGTCAGCTGTGCCTGAATTCCAAGAGGAGGAAGGTACAATGAGGCATGTCCTCCACCTCCCATCATGGCCTGAATAGTTTTTCAGGTTAATTTTGGAATGCCCTTGGCCGAAAAGAGGGTCCATCAGCCGGTTGAGAGCTTAGTGTTTTATTTTCAGTGTACAATACTGTTAAAACCTTGAAGGCATAAACCAGGTGCTCTATATCCTCACCACCTAACACCACGCCTGACTCATAGTACTTGCTCAGTGACATTTACTGATTGACTTGAGAAAAGAAAAATAGCTCAGAGCAGTCTGAGGTATGTAAGGTCTACAAAATTTATCAGGTCTAGAGAGACATGAGTATGGGAATTTGGTTAGGTGAGGAGGGTACCCACACACCTAGACCTGCCTGGGGGCAATTGTTTAGAGGCATTTTGCTCCTGACTAGCTGCCTCATCCATTATCTTCATGTTTTTATGTTCTTTCTATCACAAGTTCCATTTACAGGAATTTCATTTAAATTCCATTCCATTCCATTTAAAGGAATGGAATTTGTGATACAAAGAATGACACATAACCAATTAATCAATCAATAAAGAAGAGGCAGTTGCTAAGTTGTTTACCAAGAATTTTTACATGTAAATTCTGCCTCTTCTTTTCCTTTAGAAACCTACTTGTAACTACCACTAGTTTGAGTGTATATTCATGGCAACTTGAATGTCTGATGCCAGGTTGCAATCCTCAAGCCTGGCCAAATAACCTCTCAACTTGTATTAATTTTGTCTCAGCTTCTTCCTTTTAGGTCTACATGTTACAGTAGGTAGCTAGTCAGACATGAGCAGGGCAGGAGAGAGGCCCCCCAACCAGAAACATCAGGCAACCATCAGGTGATGGTCAGGTGGTTGTTACACTGTTTCTCTAAAATAATAATTGGTCACAGCCAGTGCCAAGGAAAGGCATTCTCCCAATAGATAGAAAAAACCCTGAAACTGGTGATCAGCAGCTTCCCAATAAGATCTCAGGAGTTGGGCAAGTGGGCTCAAGCATGAGTACTAAGAGGCAAAATGGCAGAGTTTAACTGGTATATAACCTTCTAGAAACATTTGACTGGCAAGAGAAGAATGCCTCAAGTGAGCATGTGTACAACTGCCATAAATACACTGTGTATGTGGCCCCTCCCAAGTGCTGGCAGGCCACTGCACGTGTGGACAGCCCACCCCAAAGGAAGAATCAGGGGAGAAAGGATGCAAGACCCCAAAATACGCCAACATATAAAACCTTAAGTCAAAGGTCAAACTGTGCACTGGATCTTTTAAGTTGCCTGCTTGGCCTTCTTCCAAGCATACTTTACTTTCATTCCTGCTCTAAAACTTTTTAATAAATTTTCACTGCCTCTCTAAAACTTGCCTTGGTCTCTTACTCTGCCTTATGCCCCTCAGTTGAATTGTTTTTTTCTGAGGAGGCAAGAATTAAGGTTGCTGCGGACCCATATGGATTTGCCACCGGTAATAAATATATTGAACAATTGATCGGAGGCCCTTCATTGTCCACGTCTCTGTTCTCTGGAAGGCCTGCCTGGGCCCAGGCCTGTTTCTGTCACATGCACTTGCCTGAAGAGCCCTGACTTAGTAGACAGGTGGGTGGCTGTTAAGGTGGGTTTAGGTCTTCTGTGACTTTTTCTGTCCTGAGCCTCTATTGGAGCTAAGCCTCATTCACTGCCACGTGATGTAGCAGACTGGCACCACCCTCACCAAAGTTCCAACCTTGTAATCCATGTGACAGATCTCTCCTTCCTCCAGATCTCCAAATAGCAGGGAAATTACTTGTCATTTGGTCATCCTGTCTGCCTGGGTAATCAAAGTTGTCACCTGGGGTGTGTCAAGTGACCCCAATTATAGACTCTCCCCTTTCCTAACACCGCTTGGCCAGTCTTCACCAGACTGTATAGTCATTTTATTTATTTTTATCTTTTTCATTTTCTCATTTTTACGCCTCTGTTCTGGGCAAACACAAACTCTATTGTAATATCTCTGATGGCATTTGAAGCAATTCTTCATCAAAGTTCTCCAAAGCTAGAAAGACCTGGAGCACTGAAGGTTGTGAACATTTAGTCTCCATTTCCAAACTAGTGTAGTGTGTGGTTTGAGAGACTGAGTTCTAGAGCCACACTGCCTCAGACAGATCCTAGTTCCATCGCTCACTAGGGGAATGACCTTGGGCAAGTCACATGACCTTGTTATTCAAGTTTGTCCAACCTGCAGCCCATGGGCCATATGCGTCCCAGGATGGCTTTAAATATGGCCCAACACAAATCACAAAGTTTCTTAAAACATTATGAGGTTATTTTGTAATTTTTTTTTTAGCTCATCAGCCATTGTTAGTGTTAGTATATTTTATGTGTGGCCTAAGACAATTCTTCCTCCAATGTGGCCCAGGGAAGCCAAATGATTGGACACCCCTGTTTTAATCCTTTGGTGTCTCATCTATGAAACGGAAATAGAAAATAATAGTGTCTTCTCTTAGTATTACTGTGAGGATTAAACAAGACCATCCAGGTAAAAGGGCTTAGAACAGAGTGGTTCCTCAAATAAAGGATAGCTACGATTATCTGTACATAAGGGAAAGCAACGCCTCGGGCAGAATGTTCCCCATTCTCTAACTCCCTTCCTCATCCCAATCCGTCCCCTTCACAGTCCCCACTTTAAGTTCTTCCTCAGTTTGGATATTCTTCCTCTCCTATAGGATGAGGCAAACCTCAGCCCACTCTCTTCTTGGTCCCGCCATTTCCTCAGGCGGGTGTCAGTATGGTTTTCCTCCATCCAAGTCTTTGCTAATCAGCTGAGAACTACGCATGTGAAACATATGTTAGGGGAGGGATGATGAGCAGAAATGGTGGATGTTTCAGCTCCATTTCAGCTCCTCTCCATGAGCAAATGCTGCAGTCTGCTTTCCCTGAATGACCTAAAAGCAAACACCCCTTTGTAATTCATTTTCTTACAAAGACTGCAGTCTAGGATATGTAATGCATGCATATTCTTCCCATTGACACAGCTTTGACCCTACTCTTAAGGAAATAATTTTCCTGGCCTTATTATGCTAAAGAACCATTTGCCTATGTTCTGGCCTGGTTTTTATTACAAAGCATCTCCCTGTTAACTGCAAAGGCTTCCGTCTGAATTGGGAGATTAATGGTACCATCTCCTTGGCATAGTTTCTCTGATCCCCAAATTCCTCTTTTAACAGTAGCTGTTTTTCTTGCTGCTCATTTTGCTGTTCACTTCTATCTTCCTATTTTGAAGCTCCAACCCCTTGTGGGAACTCCCACTCAGCAGCAGTTTCCAGCTGGATGGGCACCTCTTGGTCCCAGCCCACTGCAGAGATGACTAACCCATCCTAAACTCAAAGATGAGTCACTCAGATTACCAGCTCCCACTAATTTTTCACAGACCCCGTTACCCCCTAGGGTGTCCATCCCATCCCACCCTGTCCTTCTGGAACAGTGGTTCTCACCTCTGTCCACTCATCCTGCACACACTTGTGCTCACATTCCTAGCACCAATGTTATGGGTCCCAATCCAGACCCCAAAAGAGGGTTCTTAGATCTTGCACAAGAAGGAATTCCAGATGAGTCCACAGAGTAAAGTGAAAGCAAGTTTATTAAGAAAGTAAAGGAATGAAAGAATGGTTACTCCATGGACAGAACAGGGCATTTCTGAAAGCAAGAGGAGGAAGGCACCCACCTTAGGTGCAATGCATGTTTATACATGAGATAACAAGGCAAAAAATCATGAGAAGGATGTAGTCTATTACAAGGGCTCATGACAAAGGATTGTTAATCCTTGTGTAACTACTGACTTTTGCAAGAATCTATATTACTATCTTTAAAGCAAAATTTATTACTGAACAAAGAATGCTTTTGTGCTTAAGATAGCAGGACATCAAGACATTTCTTCGGTCTGTTAAGTCCTGGGTCTGTTTGGTAAATATTATCAACCTGTTCCCTTAACCATAAACATGCTGTGACTGAGAATCCCTAACCTACTGCGAATGCAGCCCAGCAGGTCTCAGCCTCATTTTACCCAGCACCTAATCAACATGGTTCCAACACTTCTAACACTAAGACAACACTGGATTTTCTTTTTTCTTTTTTTTTTTTTAACTTTATGCTTTGTGGCATTAATGAAACAGTCCTCAGGTAATGCTCAATCCCCAGTCCCCAACATTATTACAAATCTTCCCACAACTGAGCAACACTCCCCCACATCCCATTAAAAACCTGCATTCTCTACCTATTGTATTCCAGAGCTACAATTTCTAGATGCTTCTTAAACATGCAATAACAACAAACACAATTCCTTCTAAGGGAAAAGAAGGTCCACCCCATGCCAAAATCCCCCAAGAAACAGGTGAGCATTAATTCCACCTAAATCCCAAGCAGGCAATAACCCAGTGCCCATAATGGACTCTGCAGATCACTCCACCCCACCCTCTGCCCCAATTTCCAAAATCTGCTCAGCAACCAAAGCCATTAAATCCAGGAACTAATTTGTAAGGAAAACAATGAAAAGAGTAATAATCTCTCCCTAGGAGTCCAATCGAAGGTCCCACAGGGACTGGTGCACTGGAGAAAGGTACCTGGAAAGAAATGCCTATTAACATTCAAAGCCCCCTAGTGGAATGGAAGCTGACCTGCTGCAGAATGAAAATGCCCCAGCCCACGGGAGCCTGCACTCAGGTTCGCTTTATTTATCCTGCAAACAGGAGTTGCTAATAGCAAACAATCTTGGGCCTGCTCCCCACAGCTCAGGGGTAGCTCACAGCGTGGTCCCCAGGACATGTGCCTGGGTTGCTTTGGAGCGATGCTATTTGCAAAAGGAGAAAAAGAAAAATAAAGCAGGGATGTGGAAGCAGGAGAAAGAGCCAGAAAGGCTGAAGAGTAAGCTGGCAGAGAGGGCAGTCTGGTGGTCTTTGCACAGTTGCTGCAGCAGGGGGCCAACCTTGCCAAAGGGAAATACTGATGCGATGTTCTGTTCTCATGGATGGGGGCCAGATACTCAGAGACGGGGAGAGATTCACCTTGAGTCATCCAGTGAGTCACAGGCAGGAGGCAGAAATAGATCTTATGACCCACTGTTACCTGTCAAAGACATCTTGAAGCATCTGTAACCAGGATTCCTGAGTGGGGATGGATTCGGGTGCTCCTTGCAGTCAGATTGGTTCATTTGATGAGATGTCTGTTATATTCCATTCCAAAGGCAAGTGGTTTAAAGTCAAGACAGACCAGGATCTTCAAACAAACTTTCCTGGCCAAGGCTGCCTCTCTACTCACATTAAGTACGTCTGTTTCCCATTGTTGGCAAGGTAGAATTAATTCGCTTCCTGTCTCCCCTTTGCTCGACTGCCATCTTGCTTCCACAACACCAAGTCCATCTAGGACTTTCAGATCTCGCTGGGGCCTCATGCATTCCAGAAAGCCTTTCTTGATTAGAATGCCCCAGTTTCGTTCTTTTCTCTTACATATATTTTATTAGGGCTTGTGACAGACAGTGGGAACTGCCTACCCAACATCCAAGGTCCCTTCAGCTCTTATGTTGTCAGAACTCACATTCAGCTCTGATATTCACCCTCCTCCTGTGCTTAAGGAGGGTGTTCCTTGTAACACACGTCCATTCGAAGAGACCACCAAACAGGTTTTGTGTGAGCAACAAGGCTGTTAATTTCACCTGGGTGCAGGCGGGCTGAGTCTGAAAAGAGAGTCAGCAAAGGGAGATAGGGGTGGGGCCATTTTATAGGATTTGGTTGGGTAGTGGAAAATTACAGTCAAATGGGGTTGTTCTCTGGCGAGCAGGGGTTGGGGTCACAAGGTACTCAGTTGGGAGCTTTTGAGCCAGGATGAGCCAGGAGAAGGAATTTCACAAGGTAAGTCATCAGTTAAGGCAGGAACCGGCCATTTTCACTTCTTTTGTGATTCTTCACTTGCTTCAGGCCATCTGGATGTATATGTGCAGGTCACAGGGGATACGATGGTTTAGCTTGGGCTCAGAGCCTGACATTCCTGTCTTCTTATATTAATAAGAAAAATAAAATGAAATAGTGGTAAAGTGTTAGTGTGGTGAAAATTTTGGGGGGTGGTGTGGAGAGATAATGGGTGATGTTTCTCAGGGCTGCTTTGAGCAGGATTAGGGGTAGCATGGGAACCTAGAATAGGAGAGATTAAGCTGAAGGAAGATTTTGTGGTAAGGGGTGATATTGCGAGGTTGTTAGAAGAAACATTTGTAGTATAAAATGATTGGTGATGACCTGGATACGGTTTTGGATGAATTGAGAAACTAAATGGAAGACACAAGGTCCAAATAAGAGAAGGAGAAAAACAGATATTAAAGGACTAAGAATTGGGAGGACCCAGGACATCCAATTAGAGAGTGCCTAAGGGGGGTTCAAGTAATTACTTGCTTGGTTGGCAAGTTTAGGCTCTATTCTTGGGTTTTTTTTATGTTGTCATATACCAGGCCAGATTGATTTAGGTAAAAACAACACTTTTCATTTAAAAATATACAGAGTCCTTTTTTTTTTTTTTTTTAAAGCAGTTAGTTGAGGCCTTGGCAATTTTGGAGGAAAGAGAAATGCAAAGCCAGCAACTGTTTGTAAAAGAAGGAATAGAAATGGCTAGGAGAGAATGAGAGATTGATAGTGTGATGGAGATAGCTGGGGAGAGGTAGAAGGTGGCATAAGAACAGGAATGAGAATAAGAGTGAGTGTAAAAGTAAAGAATAGGACTTCATCAGGGTGAAAGTATTGGAATGTGCCCTGTCAGCAAAGATTATCTATCCACTTTAAGAGAGACTTAAGGGTGGCGGTTTGAGGTAAAACCAAAAGATATCAGTTATGATGGTTTGAAGGAGAAGTGTAAACTGGCAGTGTAAACAAGGGCAGGGTATTTACTAGTAGTTGAGAATGGTAAATACGAGTATGACTAGACAGAAGACAGCAGGGATGACAAGTTTTTGGGGTGCAGTTCAAGTTGGGCTGGTGTCTGGAATGAGACTGGGGCCTAATAAAAAGGAGCATCCATACAGGAGCTCAAATGGGCTGTACCCTGTAGCAATCCAAGGACAGGTCTGAATTCTGAGAAGGACAAGTGGTAAAAGTACTGCCTAGTCCTTTTTAAGTTGGAGGCTGAGCTTGGTGACGTGTGTTTTTAAAAGATCACTGGTCCGTTCTACCTTTCCTGATGACTGGGGACGGAACGGGTATGAAGGTTCCACTGAATACCAAGAGCCTGAGAAACTGCTTGGGTGATTTGACTAATAAAGGCCAGTCCGTTATTGGACTGCATAGAGGTAGGAAGGCCAAAACTGAGGAATTATGTCTGACAGAAGGGAAGAAATGACTGCGGTGGCCTTCTCAGACCCTGTGGGAAAGGCCTCTTCCTATCCAGTGAAAGTGTCTACCTAGACCAAGAGGTATTTTAGTTTCCTGACTTGGGGCATGTAAGTAAAATTAATTTGCCAGTCCTGGGCAGGGGCAAATCCCTGAGCTTGATGTGTAGGGAAGGGAGGGGGCCTGAACAATCCCTGAGGAGCAGTAGAATAGCAGATGGAACACTGAGAAGTGATTTCCTTGAGGATAGATTTCCATGATGGAAAGGAAATGAGAGGTTCTAAGAGATGGACTAGCAGCTTATAACCTACATGGAAGAGGTTAAGAAATGACAACAGAATAGAATGGGCCTGTGAGGCTGGAATAAGATATTTTCTTTGGTCTGAGAACCATTTGCCTTGTGTGGGAAGAGATTGATAGGTGGAAGTTTCAGTGGGGGAGTAGGTGGGACTGACTGACGAGAAGGAGAAAAACTGGCAGTGAGGGACAGAAGTTGGAACACTAGCTGCTTCTTTAGCTACCTTATCAGCATAAGCGTTGCCCTGAGCAATAGGATCTGACACCTTTTGATGGCCCTTGCAGTGAATGACTCCAGCTTCCTTTGGAAGTAAAGTGGCCTTGAGAAGAGTTTTTATTAAAGAGGCATTAATGATGGAGGACCCTTGCATAGTGAGGAAACCTCTTTCAGCCCATATAATAGCATGGTGGTGCAGGATATGGAAGGCATATTTAGAGTCAGTATAAATATTGATGCGTAGTCCCTTTGCAAGAGTGAGGGCTTGAGTTAAGTCAATGAGTTCGGCTTGCTGAGAGGTAGTGGAAGGGGGCAGAAAGTATATTGTCAAGTGTGAGGAAGAAAATAGATTTTGGAAGTCATGAGAACTGTAGAGAGTGAGTTGAGCATAGTTTGTGATTTTGAGGGCCTCTAAAAGTATTAGCGTGGCAGCAGCCGCTGCACAGAGGCATGATGGCCAGCGTAAAACAGTAGGGTCAAGTTGTTTGGACAAAAAGGCTACAGTCCAGCTCTTGTGTAAGGGTTTTGACCACACAGCCCTGCACTTCGGCTGTGTGTAATGAAAGGGAGTGATGAGTTAGGGAGAGCCAGTGTGGGAGCTGTTTTTTAAGGAATGTAAAGGGGAGTGGGGAAAGGATTTAGGATCTATGGGGTCAGCTAGGTTTATCTAGAACAGAATAATGGGTTGTGGAGGGGGGTATTGAGGATAGGGTGGTCTATGGGTTTGGCACCACGAGGTGGATAGGCAAAACAATTTGGTTGATAAGGCGCAGATCCTGAACTAACCTGTAACGCTTGTCCGGTTTTAGGACAGGTAAAATGGGGGAATTGTAAGGAGAGTTTATAGGCTTCAAAATGCTATACTGTAATAAGCAAGTGATAACAGGCTTTACTCCTTTTAAAGTGTGCTGTGGGATGGGATATTGGTGTTGAGTGGGGAAAGGGTGATTAGGTCTTAATGGGATAGTAATGGGCATGTGATCAGTTGCCAGGAAGGGAGTAGAGGTGTCCCATACCTGTGGATTAAGGTGGAGAGATACAAGGGGAGGATGCAAAGGAGGCTTTGAACTGGGGAAAAGGGCAGCAATGAGGTGTGGCTGTAGCCTAGGAATAGTCAGGGAAGCAGATAATTTAGTTAAAATGTCTCGACCTAGTAAGGGAACTGGGCAAGTGGGGTTAACTAAAAAAGAGTGCATAAAAGAATATTGTCCAAGTTGGCACCAGAGGTGGGGAGTTTAAGAGGTTTAGAAGCCTGGCCGTCAATACCCACAACAGTTATGGAGGCAAAGGAAATAGGTCTTTGAAAAGAAGGTAATGTGGAGTTGGTAGCCTCCGTATTGATTAAGAAGGGGACAGACTTATCCTCTACTGTAAGAGTTACCCAAGGCATCTGTGATGGTCCAAGAGACTTCTGAGGTGATCGGCCAGCGTCAGTCTTCAGCGACTAAGCCAAGAAGATCTGGGAAGGAGTCAGTCAGAGAGTCTTGGGCCAGAGTTCCAGGGGCTCTGGGAGTGACTGCCAGACGAGTTGGACAGTCCGATTTCCAGTGGGGTCCCACACAGATGGGACATGGCTTAGGAGGAATCCTGGGCTGCGGGCATTCCTTGGCCCAGTGGCCAGATTTCTGGCACTTGAAGCAAGATCTTGATGGAGAATGTCTGGTAGGAAAGCCTGGCCGCTGTGGCCTAGCCATGTGCGGCTTAGGCATTTTGAAGTTCTTGTGTGCTGGAGGTGAGGCTGGGTTTTGTCTCACAGCAGAGGCAAGTAATTGTAACTTTTCCCTATTATTATACACCTTGAAGGCGAGGTTAATTAAGTCCTGTTGTGGGGTTTGAGGACTGGAATTTAATTTTTGGAGCTTTATTTAATATCAGGAGCAGATTGGGTAATAAAATGCATATTGAGACTAAGACGGCCTTCTGACCTTTCAGGGTCTAGGGCAGTAAAGTGTCTCAGGGTTGCTGCCAAATGAGTCGTGGATTGGGCTGGATTTTTATACTTGATTGGAAAAAAAAAAGCCTAAACACTAACTGATTTGGGAGAGGTCGGATAAAGAAAAAGGAGCATTAACCTTGACTATGCCTTTAGCTCCAACCATCTCTTTAAGAGGAAATTGTTGGGCAGGTGGGGAAGGGCTAGTCAAAGAATGAAACTGTAAGCCGGACCGGGTGTGAGGTGGGGAGGTGATAGGATTATAGGGTTGGGGAGCAGAGGCTGAGGAAGAACTGGAGCCTGATTCAGCCTGGCAGGTAGCGACCTGAGGAGGAACAGTCTGGGGAGGAGGGCAGAGGTCAGATAGGTAGGTAGAAAAGGAAGACTGAAAAGATACAGCAATGCTTGGGGTTGGGACTGAGGGGACAGGCGGGAAGGAAGAAGGAGGATTTGGGATGAGTCGCATTGGGAACAGAGACTAGGGAGGGACCGATGTGTGAAAGAATGCCTTGATGTCAGCCACCTCAGACCGTTTGCCCATTTTACGACAAGATTTATCTAGATCTTGTGGGATGGAAAAATCAAAAGTGCTATTTTCTGGCTATTTGGAACCATTGTCGAGTTTGTATTGGGGTTAAGCAGCATTGCAGAAGAAAATAGGCATTTAAGTTTTAGGTCATGTGTGAGTTGAAGAGGTTTTAAGTTCTTGAGAACACAGGCTAAGGGAGAAGAACGAGGAATGGAGGGTGGAAAGTTGCCTATAGTGAAGGAGGCAAGCCCAGAGGAAAGAGAGGGTAGAGACACGGAGAGAAGGGGTGCGGGTGCTTGCCTGCCAGGAAAGTGGTGCTTGTCACTAAGGGTGAAGGATCAAGGAAGGCATCCCCACAGTGATCAGACATCTCTGAAACGTGGGTAAATAATCAAGTAGGTGTCCCCACAGTGATTAAACACCAAGGGAAGACTGTCTTCCTGAGTCCATGACCAGCACCAGAGTTTTGGGTTCACGGACAAAATGTGTCTCCTCTGTCTCTACCAGAAAAGGAAAGAACTTAAATGAACAGATGGGAGAGATTGAAGGATGGTGCCAAGATTGAAAGGAGAAAGAGGTTGAGGGATAGTGACAGAGGTTGGAGAAGAGAGTAAAAAGAGGCCGCTTACCCAATTTAAAATTGGTGAGATGTTCCTTGGGCTGGTTGGTCTGAGGACCAGAGGTCATAGATGGATCTTTCTCACGGAGCAAAGAGCAGGAGGACAGGGGATTGATCTCCCAAGGGAGGTCCCCCGATCCGAGTCACGGCACCAAATGTCACACACGTCCATGTGAAGAGACCACCAAACAGGCTTTGTGTGAGCAACAAGGCTGTTTCTTTCACCTGGGTGCAGGCGGGCTGAGTCTGAAAAGAGAGTCAGCAAAGGGAGATAGGGGTGGGGCCATTTTATAGGAGTTGGGTGGGTAGTGGAAAATTACAGTCAAAGGGGGTTGTTCTCTGGCGGGCAGGGGTAGGGGTCACAAGGTGCTCACTGGGGGAGCTTTTGAGCCAGGATGAGCCAGGAGAAGGAATTTCACAAGGTAACGTCATCAGTTAAGGCAGGAACTGACCATTTTCACTTCTTTTGTGATTCTTCACTTGCTTCAGGCCATCTGGATGTATACGTGCAGGTCACAGGAGATACAATGTCTTAGCTTGGACTCAGAGGCCTCACATTCCTTCCCCAGACCATTCCTCTTTTTGGACTCATCATGTGGGGATATTAATGTTTTTTAATGTAGGTTTTATTATTATTCAGATATGATGAGGCCAAAAGACCAGGTGATGATGGCAATTGAAAAGATAGTTTGTTACTCACAGTTGCAAGAGGAGGGGAGACACAGCACCATGTAGGGTTACATAAGGAAGCACTAGGGTTAGTCAGGAGAAAGAAAGCAGGGGAGTGTGGGCAAGAGCCTTTATTGTGGTTTCCACATGACAGAACAAGTGAAGCAGAGTTAGCAGGCCTACGATCAGCTAATTTCAACACTTTCAGTGGGCTCTGGGGCATAGGGGCCATCCTTAGTTGCCTGGTACCTGACCCTGGGGTGATTAGGGCAGGTGGATAGTGGCCCAGAGTGTGAGAGCCCTGTGAGTGCCTCATAAAGGAGGTGGTTGGGGTGTGGGCTCTGGATGGGTTTGTTTGTATCTGAAAGGCACACTTCTGGGCAAATGGTTTACTGTCTCCAGGAATTGACTAGCCCAGAGAGGGACAGTTTCTCAAGGGTCAGCAAGGCCCCCAGAGGTCAAAGTATCAGAAATATGGCAAATAGAAAGGCATGATTAATACAATTACCCTTGGAGCTGCTGCCAATAGAATCCCTGAGAAGACACTCCAGGCTCCTTGAATTTGTTGAACTACCTTGAATTCTCTAACTCTAATGTTCTCATTATATGACATAACAAATCCCTTACTGTTTAGCCACATTATTCAGCTATTAAGTTACTTGCAGCTGAAAGCATCCTAACTGATATGGTATTTAAGACTTCAGTTTACTCCAAAGGTAAAAATCCTAACTCCAACTTGTTTTGTTGGACTAGAATTGCTTTTTCAAAAAAAGAATAATAATAAGTTGCTGGCCCGGTGTGGTGGCTCACACCTGTAATCCCAGCACTTTGGGAGTCTCAGATGTGTGGATCACCTGAGGTCAGGAGTTTGAGGCTGGGTGAAACCCTATCATTACTAAAAATACAAAAATTAGCCAGGTATGGTAGCACGCACTGTAGTCCCAGCTACTCAGGAGGTTGAGGTAGGAGAATCACTTGAACCTGTGAGGCAAAGTTTGCAATGAGCCAAGATCATGCCACCACACTCCAGCCTGAGCAGGAGAGTAAGACTCTGTCTCAAAAAATAAGGAGAAGAATAAAAAATAAAAATAAAAAATGAGTTGCTTGAAATAACATCATTCCCAGGCTGCGGGAACTACAGATGAAGTCACAACAACTGGTCACATTTGCCTAGAGTTTTTTTTTTTAATTTTTAATTTTTTTGTAGAGACTGGATTTCACCACATTGTCCAAGCTGGTCTCAAACTTCAGGGCTCAAGCGATCTGCCCACTTTGGCCTCCCAAAGTGCTGGAATTACAGGCATGACCCACCACACCCAGCCTAGAGTTTCATATTTTTCAGCCTCTCTCAGCTGCTGCATAACCTCTCCGGAGTTAAACAGGAAGTGAACACTAAGTGTTCTGAATCGAGTTGAAGAAGGAGAGAGGTCTCTTGTGTTTATCTTTTTCCCCTCCTGATTCCTGAATCTTCTTGTCTGACATTTCCTCTTGAAAATATGTTTGAACTTTAGGCAGGCGAGATGGTTGGAAGGGGAGTTGTGATTAGAAAGGGAAGAAGGTAATGAAATTTGATGTTATTAGACTGTAGAACCAAATAAGCAAAATGGGGAAACGTTTTCAAGCCTTCAGTTTACTTCAAAGGTAAAAATCCTAACTCCAACTTGTTTTTGTTGCACTAGAATTGCTTTTTCAAGCAATAACCTTAGAAGAAATAACTTTTCAAGAAATAACCTTAGAAGACAAGGCTTCTATACCGGCTTGGGTGCTATATAGATATGTGTCCTCTGCCAAATCACATCACGTTTCTAGACTTCAGTTTTCTTAATCATAAAATGAGGTAATTGGACTAAATTAATCCTGGTCACTGCAAACCTACTAAAAATTCCATAATTCTAAATATAAACAGATCATCTCAATCTTCTTTCTGCTAAAATGCCAACCACATACAATCAAGTTCTTTATTAGAGACAAATACTGTTACATGAAAGGACTGGTTGTAAATGGTTCTGTTTGGCAGGGCCCTCTACCAAGATTGGAAATAAGTATTATCCATGCTAATACTAATACTACTATCATGTGTCAGATTGTGTTGCTCCTTTCCAATACCACAGAATGTGATCTTATTTGGAAATAGGGCCCTTGCAGATGGAACTGGTTATGGTGAGGTCATACTGAAGTTGGGTGGGACTTTACTCTAAAATAATTGGTGTCCTTACAAGAAGAGGAGAGAGATATACAGAGAATACCATGTGAAGACACAAAGAGAGTCAGCCTGGAGCAGTGGCTCATGCCTGTAATCCCAGCACTTTGGGAGACTGAGGCGGGAGGATCACCTGAGGTCGGGAGTTTGAGACCAACCTGACCAACATGGAGAAACCCCATTTCTACTAAAAATACAAAAAGTTAGCCAGGCATGGTGGCACATGCCTGTAATCCCAGCTACTCGGGAGGCTGAGGCAGGAGAATAGCTTGAACTCGGGAGGTAGATGTTGTGATGAGCCAAGATAGCGCCATTGCACTCCAGCCTGGGCAACAAGAGTGAAACTCTGTCTCAAAAAAAAAAACAAAACACACACACACACAGACTCACAAGGAGAAAACAGTCATAAGACAACAGAGGTGGAGATTACAGTGATACATCTACAAATCAAGGAATGCCGAAGATTGCCAGCAAACCGCAGGAACTAGAAGAGGCAAGGGAGAATTCTCCCCTACAGGTTTCAGAGAGAACACGGCCCTGCCAATGCCCCAGTTTCAGACTTCCAGCCTCCAGAACTGTGAGACAATAAACCTGTGTTATTTTAAACCACCCAGTTGATGGTATTCTGTTACAGCAGTCTTAGGAAATGAACACAACTACCAATAGTTCACATTCATTAAATACCAACAGCTAATATTCATTGAATATTAATATATTACTGTGGGTCAGTGCTAAGTATTCTATAATCTCTTTCAACCTTCACAACAGGCTTATGAAGTTAGTACTATTTGTATCTGTATTTTACAGGTGAGGAATGTAAGATTTGGGAAGTTAAGATCATGTCCGCAGTCATCTACATAAGTGATGAAGTTGGAGCTTTGAGCTGCAGGATCCTTTGTTATAAGGGTTTAAGGGGATTTCACATATACTTGAGGCCTCTGTGGATACCATGCTTTTTATATTCACTTTGTTCTGCCTGTTTAGAATTTGTTTGTTCAACCAAATCGAATGAATAATAAAGTACTGCAAATTTAACATGTCCTATATGGTATTCTTCATTTTTCTCTTCCGAGCCTCTTCTTCAATTTCCCATTAGAACACCTCCTTTGACCAGGCACAGTGGCTCACGCCTGTAATCCCAGCACTTTGGGAGGCCAAGACGGGTGGATCACGAGGTCAGGAGATTGAGACCATCCTGGCTAACACTGTGAAACCCCGTCTCTACTAAAAATACAAAAAATTAGCCGGGCTCGGTGGCGGGCGCCTGTAGTCCCAGCTGCTGGGGAGGCTGAGGCACAAGAATGGTGTGAACCCGGGAAGTGGAGCTTGCAGTGAGTGGAAATCACACCACTGCACTCCAGCCTGGGCGACAGAGCAAGACTCTGTCTCAAAAAAAAAAAAAAAAAAAAAACAAAGAAACAAACCAAAAAAAACACCTCCTTCAGGTTGGGCATAATGACTCATGTTTATAATCTCAGCATTTTTGAGGAGTGGGCAACATAGTGAGACCCCCACATCTCCAAAAAATCTGAAAAATTAGCTGGCATGTGCCTGTGATCACAGCTACTTGGGACGCTGAAGTAGGATGATCACTTGAGCCCAGGAGTTTAAGGCTATAGTGAGAGCTATGATCGTGCCACTGTACTCCAGCCTGGGAGACTGTGTGAAACCCTATCTCAAAAACAAAAACAAAACTTCCTTCCTCCAGTCTCAGCTGGAGACTGTATTTGTTCAAGCCACAATCCTGAGTCATCCTCACTTTCTCCACTCATCCCACCTGCAGGAAAAACCCACCAGCAGGTCCTGGTCCCTCATACTGTGTATTAAATCAGATCCCATCTCACCATCCCCACTGCTGCCTGTCCATCCTAGCCCCCAGCCTTCCTCCTCTGAGTTTATTGCTATCCACAGAAAGAGTCAAACTCTGTAAAGTACTTGAAGAAATTTATTCTGAGTCAAATAGGAATGACCAGTGGTCTGTGACACAGGCCTCAGGAGACCCTGAGAACATGTACCCAAGGTGGTCTGGGCACAGCCTAGTTTTTGTTTGTTTGTTTGTTTGTTTGTTTGTTTTTTGAGACAGGGTCTTACTCTGTTGCCCTGGCTGGAGTGAAGTGGTATGATATCACTCACTGCAGCCTCAACCTACCAGACTCAAGCAATCCTCCCACCCAAGCCTCCGGAGTAGCTGGGACTACGGGCACGCACCAACACACCTAGCTAATTTTTGTATTTTTTGTAGAGACGGGGTTTTACCACATTGCCCAGGCTGGTCTCGAACAACTGAGCTCGAGTCATCCTCCTGCCTCAGCCTCCCAAAGTGCTGGGATTACAGGTTTGAACAATTGCACTGGGCCACAGCCTAGTTCTATACATTTTAGGCATACGTTAGACATCAATCAAATATATGTAAGATGTACATTGGTTCAGTTCAGAAAGGCGGACAACTTGAAGGGGTGAGGATGAGGCCTCCAGGTTTTAGGTAGATTTAGAAATTTTCTGATTGGCATTTGGTTGAAAGAGTTAAGTTATTATTTAAAGACCTTGAATCAATAGAAAGGAATGTCTGGGTTATGATGATAAAGGGGTTGTAGAAACCAAAGTTTTATTATACTGATGAAACCTCCAGGTAGCAGGCTTCAGAGAGAATAGATTGTAAATGTTTCTTATCAGACCTAAGGTCTGTGTTGATGTTAATGTTGATCAGTTTTTCCTGAATTTCAAAAGAGAGGAGGGTATAATGAGGCATGTCTGACCCCCTCCCCCGTCATGGGATGCCATTTGGGCACCCCTCATTCTCCGGTAAGAGAGAGAGCTGTTCTCCTTTCTTTCTTTTGCCTATTAAACCTCTGCTCCTAAATCCACTTCTTGTGTCTGCATCCTCAGCTCCCTTGGTGTGAGACAATGAACCCGGGTATTCACCCCA
Source organism: Mandrillus leucophaeus (assembly GCF_000951045.1). Lineage (NCBI taxonomy): Eukaryota > Metazoa > Chordata > Mammalia > Primates > Cercopithecidae > Mandrillus > Mandrillus leucophaeus. Next base: position 3,286,810 of record NW_012106919.1, on the reverse strand, counting down.
GACAATGATGCCACTTCAGAGAGAGATGGAAAACAAGCAAAAAAAAAAAAAAACTAATTAAAATATATGTAGGCTAATTTTGCTATACTACATGTAGGCACATAACCCCAACCTATATAAGCACTAAGAAAATGTAACACTTTGAGTTGGTCTGGCGGAATTGTGTCCAACCTTCTCTCTGTATCCAGTTACAACAATACGTTCCTAGTTTATCTGCTTCTTGTTATTGGGCCATGAGAAAACACAGCCAGACCCGGCTCAGTTTCGGGAACAGGATTACAGGCGTGAGCCTGTATGCTAACTTTGGAATGCCCTTGGCCAATAGGAGGGGTCCATTCAGAGGTCAGTGGGGCCTTAGAATTCTACTTTTGGTTTAGACTGTGCAGTCCTAACCAGGCTCCCTGCTGGTAGCTTCCACTGCTGCTCCGTTCCCCACAAAGCAGGGCTTTTGCAGTTTCAATCAGCTCATATTACTCTCCTGCTTAAAACCCTGCAGAGGCTTGTTGTTAGGCTTTGAATGAAAGCAACTCCTTCCCTGGTCCACAGACTCGGATGGTCTGGCCCTTGCCCTCCTCCCTCACGTCATTCTCACTCTCTAACCATACTGCTGCTGTCCTCTTTGTGATCCTCAAACATCCCTCAGGGCCTCTGTCCTAAAATACTTTCCCCCTAGAGCTTCACCTGGTGGCCCCTACTCATTATTCAGGTCTCAGGGCCCTTCCCTGACCCCCAGATTTAAAAAAGCCCCAGTCCCTAGCCCCACTCTATCTCATTACTCTGCTTTATTTCCTTCATTCTCTGAAAATTAGCCTACATATATTTTAATTAGCTTTTTTTTTTTTTTTTGCTTGTTTTTCATCTCTCTCTAAAGTGGCATCATTGTCTGGGGTAAATACCCAGGGGTTCGTCGTCTCACACCAAGGGAGTTGAGGATACAGACACAAGAAGTGGATTTAGGAGCAGAGGTTTAACAGGCAAAAGAAAGGATAACAGCTCTCTCTCTTGCGAGACTTCTGGCCTGCAGCAGAGTGCACTGCAGTGCACTGGAGTTTATAGGCAGGCTTGAGGAGATGGTGTCTGATTTACATAGGGCCCACAGATTGGTTGGACCAGTCTGTGGTTGGACCATTGTGAGGTTTACATAGTCCAAGGGGATGCTGGCCACCCCACCCTAATCTAATTATGCAAATGGGCTTTCCACTTGGCCGGCACCATGTTGTCTGCTCCCTACTGCACACATGGCTGGAAAGGAAAAGGGAAGATGGAGCTGCCATGTTAGAACTGCCTAGCCCCAGTAGCCCCTTTCCTATTGACACAACTGCCGGCACTCACCTGTGCAAGCATCGAGTCTGCCTTTCTATGTCTGCAGCTCAATTTTACAGGCTGCTCTTTGTTAGAAAAGAAAATGATTTGGGGTTGCTTTTCATTAAAAGGAAAACCTTACCGAGGGCTTCCTTACCCTCACTATCCGACTAAATAATTCATTTTTAACTCCTATATCATCTCCATTTTTGCTTGTTTTTCATCTCTCTCTTAAGTGGCATCAGACAATGGGGGTATTTACCAGACAATGGGAGCAGGGGCCTCCTCTATCCTGGTTTACTGCTTCATTCCGATGCCCAGAATAGTGTCTGACACATAACAGGTGCTCCACAAAGGCTGCATGAGTGAAACATAAAGGTTCTTACCCTGGGGTCCGTGCTTTTGGTGTCTCTTATGTGTTTTGCTGCTCCTGGTTCAGTGTTGTGGCCCAGACACGTGTTCATCAAATGCTTACTGGCCGGATGACCAGAGAATTCTTTCTTCTAGAAATTCTGATCTTCTCAAATATAAAAGTTTCTGGGTGGTCCCACTATTTCACATTCAGAAATCCATCACACAGTGCACAGAGTTGAGACTCAGACATTTGTCTTCCATTTTTTTCTATAGAGGGTATCTCTGTGCAGCAAGACAAAGTCATCCTCCACATGCATGAAGGTTTGACCTGCCCCAGACTTGGGGCCTAACTGTCCAGCTAAGCTCATGTATGTAAGTACTTCCTGGATTGTTAATTACTTCCAGAATAGAGAACACATTTGGAGCTCCTTCCCAGTCATTCTGCCTGTCTTACCACTCCAGCCAAACTGCTTGGTATCTGAGTTTTTCTGTCACAGGGGACAAAGAAGAAAACTAAGAACTATATATATTGTTTAATTAAGTCCATAGTTGACGCTCTTCTCAGGTGCATTGAATCTATTTGTAATAAATGAATGTGGATTTGTATTTCTTAAAAATTGATTTCTCGACCGTGCACAGAGGCTCACGCCTGTAATCCCATTCCCGGAACCGAGCCGGGTCTGGCTGTGTTTTCTCACGGCCCAATAACAAGAAGCAGATAAACTCAGAATTTATTGCTGTAACTGGATACAGAGAGAAGATCAGACATAATTCCACCAGACCAACTCAAAGTGTTACAATTTTCTTAGTGCTTATATAGGTTGGGGATATGTGCCTACGTGTAGTATAGCATTCACCTAAATCTATTGGTAACTAATTTTGTTTCAACTAGAAGGTCAGAGGCAGAAAAATGCTTGCTAAGTCTGATTAAGCTGTGAGGGCCCTAGTACCTTCAAGGCCTGTCTACTATGGTACCAGAGTGATTATTTCTGTCTTATCTACTTTACAGCTTGATCTGGAGAGCTGCCTTAGACTCTCCAATGGAGCTATTCAAACAGCTGCCTCTGTTACCTTGACTTGTCTCAGATTTCGTCGACCTGAGACAGGTCTTAGCACTAGGCATGTAAGTCTGTCTCTATTATTTTGATTTGCTCCAACAGGGGAGAAGCCCATGCAAGACTCCTACTGACCATATGTTTCATTTCTAGCTTTGATGTCTGGACACCGATTTCCCTAGGTTTAACTGTTTGCTCAATGTTAAGGCAGCTCTGTGGAAATTTGTCTGTATAACTGGAGTGCTACGGAGGCCTGTCTGTGTGACTGTCTGTCATGCAGTCCTCTCTATGTGATTGTCAGGGAGAAATGGCCTGCCACAGTCCCAGCACTTTGGGAGGCTGAGGTGAGTGGATCACTTGAGGCTAGGAGTTCAAGACCGGCCTGGCCAACATGGCAAAACCCAGTCTCTACTAAAAATACAAAAAAATTAGCTGGGCGTGGTGGCACACACCTGTAATCCCAGCTACTCAGGAGGCTGAGGCATGAGAATCGCTTGAACTTAGGGGGCAGAGGTTGCAGTGAGCTGAGATCACACCACTGTACTCCAGCCTGGGTGACAGAGTGAGACTCTGTCCCCCACTGAAAAAATTATTTCTCCATTTCCCTCAATAGTCTTTTTTTGCTGGCTGTATTAGTCCGTTTTTATGCTGCTGATAAAGACATACCCGAGACTGGGAAGACAAAGAGGTTTAATTGGACTTACAGTTCCACATGGCTGGGGAGGCCTCAGAACCATGGTGGGAGGTCAAAGGCACTTCTTACATGGCAAGAGAAAATGAGGAAGATACAAAAGTGGAAACCCTTGATAAACCCATCATATCTTGTGAGACTTATTCACTATCACAAGAACAGTATGGGGGAAACTGCCCTCATGATTCGAATTATCTCCCACTGGGTCCCTCCCACAACACGTGGGAATTATGGGAGTACAACTCAAGATGAGATTTGGGTGAGGACACAGCCAAACCATATCATTCTGCCCCTGACCCCTCCAAATCTCATGTCCTCACATTTCAAAGCCAATCATGCCTTCCAGCAGTCCCCCAAAGTCTTAACTCATTTCAACATTAACCCAAAAGTCCACAGTCCAAAGTCTCATCTGAGATAAGGCAAGTCTCTTCCATCTATGAGCCTGTAAAATCAAAAGCAAGCTAGTTACTTCCTATATACAATGGGGGTACAAGTATTGAGTAAATACACCCATTTCAAATGGGAGAAATTGGCCAAAACAAAGGGGTTACAGGGCCCATGGAAGTCCAAAATCCAGCAGGGCAGTCAAATTTCAAAGCTCCAAAATGATCTCCTTTGATTCTATGTCTCACATTCAGGCCACACTGATGCAAGGGGTAGGTTCCCATAGTCTTGGGCAGCTCCACCCCTGTGGCTTTGCAGGGTATAGCCCCCTCTCCTGGCTGCTTTCTCGGGCTGGTGTTGAGTGCCTGCAGCTTTTCCAGGTGCCAGTGCAAGCCGTCAGTGGATTCTGAGGTCTGGAGGACGGTGGCCCTCTTCTCACAGCTCCACTAGGTGGTGCCCTCACAGGGACTCTGTGTGGGGTCTCCGACCCCACATTTCCCTTCCACACTGCCCTAGCAGAGGTTCTCCATGATGGCCCTGCCCCTGCAGCAGACTTTTGCCTGGGTATCCAGGCATTTCCTTACATCTTCTGAAATCTAGCTGGACATTCCCAATCCTCAATTCTTGACTTCTGTGCATCCACAGACTCACCACCACATGGAAGCTGCCAAGGTCTGGGGCTTGCACCCTTTGAAACATTGGGCTGAGCTATGCCTTGGCCCTTTTTAGCAATGGTTAGGGCAGCTGGGATGCAGGGTTCCAAGTCCCTAGGCTGCATACAGCATGGGGACCCTGGGCCCAGCCCATGAAACCATTTTTCCTCCTAGCCTTCTGGGTCTGTGATGGCAGAGGCTGCCGTGAAGACCTATGACATGCCCTGGAGACATTTTCCCCATTGTCTTGAGGATTAACATTCAGCTCCCTGTTACTTATGCAAATTTCTGCCACCAGCTTGAATTCCTCCTCAAAAACTGGGTTTATCTTTTCTACTGCATTGTCAGGCTGCAAATTTTCCAAACTTTATGCTTTGTTTCCCTTTTAAAACAGAATCCTTCTAACAGCACCCTGTCACCTCTTGAATGCTTTGCTGCTTAGAAATTTCTTCTACCAGATACCCTAAATCATCTCTCTTGAGTTCAAGGTTCCACAAATATCTAGGGCACGGGCAAAATGCTGCCAGTTGCTTTGCTAAAACATAATAAGAGTCACCTTTGCTTCAGTTCCCACAAGTTTCTCATCTCCATCTGAGACCACCTCAGCCTGACCTTATTGTTCATATCATGATCAGCATTTTTGTCAAAGCCATTCAACAAGTCTCTAGGAAGTTCCAAACTTTCCCACATTTTCCTGTCTTCTTCTGAGCCCTCCAAACTGTTCTAACCTCTGCCTGATACCCAGTTCCAAAGTCACTTCCACATTTTTGGGTATCTTTTCAGCAATCCTCCACTCTACTGGTATCGATTTACTGTATTAGTCTGTTTTCGTGCTGCTGATAAAGACATACCCGAGACTAGGAAGAAAAAGGTTTAGTTGGACTTATAGTTCCACTTGGCTTAGGAGGCCTCAGAATCATGGTGGGAGGCGAAAGGCACTTCTTACATGGTGGCGGCAAGAAAAAATGAGGAAGATGCAAAAGCAGAAATCCCTGATAAAACCATCAGATCTCATGAGGCTTATTCACTACCATAAGAACAGTATGGGGGAAACCACCCCCATGATTCAAATTATCTCCCACTGGGTCCCTCCCACAACACTTGGGAATTATGGGAGTACAATTCAAGATGAGATTTGGATAGGGACACAGAGACAAACCATATCACTAGCCCATTAACTTTTAAGTTCTAAGAGTGGTTCTCAACTCAAAATCCAAGGCAGGGGTGGTGGGAGAGGGAGTTTATCCGGATCCTGCAGTAAGACTGCAGCAGTAGGGTTCCTAAAGCCTTTGAAAATTCTGCAGAAGCAGATAGCTGAGGGAAGATTGAGCCTTAGATGGCAAGCCCTGGACTCAGTTGCTGCTGTTCTGAGAAAACAACATCACACAGGACATAAAGTCTGCTGTGCAGCAGTTTGTATCCTGGCCCTGCCCTGCTGTCACCACAGTCTCCCATTCCCATTCAGCCTAATTACTCCAAACCAGAAAGCAGAAGGAGAAAAATGATTTAAAGAGAATTAAGTAAACTTATTTACGGTGTTTGCCTGTAAGAAGGAAGCAGCAGTATATTTTGAGCAGTTACCTTCCAGCAAAACTATCCAAATTCTTCCTCCTTTAATTAAAGGTGTTGAGAAAGCAATCTGATTAAGCATTGTGTTTTGGTTAAGATTCTTTTGGTTAGGTCAGGTGCAGTAGCTCAAGCCTGTAATCCCAGCCCTTTGGGAGGCCAAGGTAAACAGATTGCTTGAGTCCAGGAGTTCAAGAGCAGTCTAGGCAACACAGCAAGACTCCGTCTCTACAAAAAATACAAAAAAAAATAGCCAGATGTGGTGGTGTGTGCTGGTAGTCCCAGCTACTCGGGAGGCTGAGGTGGGAGACTCACCTGAGCCCCAGGAACTCAAGGCTGCAGTGAGCCATGATTGCACCACTGCACTCCGTCCTGGGTAACAGACAGAGATCCTATCTCAAAAAAAAAAAAAAAAAGATTATTTGGTTGTGAATAACAAAAATCCATTTGAGCTAGCTTAAACAAAATAGGAGAATGAATGATATGGATATACGAGTATCTTACAGAACCCAAGATCAGGGAGAAGGTATGTCAGGAGAGAGTTAAACCAGGAGCTGAAAAACCTACAGAAACCAAATCAGCCATTTCTTGTTTTTCTCTCACTCTGAGTTCACAAAGACTCTCACCTCTGCTTCCCTCTGCATCTCTCTTCCACTCTTCTCTCTCCACAGACAGGGTTTCTCTGCTTCTCTCTAATGAGTAGATAGTGTGAGGCAGGGAGGATTCTCAAAGGGATTACGGAGGGCTAGGCATCTGTCCCCCAAAATATCTAATCCATGTCATTACCCCATAATATGACCCCATGATACATATGGCCACCTTTTCATTCTGCCACTCTTGCTGCTCTGTTCCCTTAACTCCTGTGACCTCAGGTTGTCTAAAATGACTATAGTCTGACCCTTTATTCATAGCTTTTCTTATCTGAGAAAGTATCATTTGTTACTAAAACTTTCTAACAAATACTAAAATAATTTTTCCAGAGTTGTTATTTTCTTCTTCCCAGATACCTGAACAGGTGTCTCCAAACTCCTAATGCATATTCACTCTCAACCTTGGGAACTGAGCCAGTGGTCCTGGGGCCATTAGGATATTAAGGCTAAGATATTAATATAATAATAATAATAATGGGAAAAGGGAAGGAAAAAAGAAGAGGAAGTGGGCATGGAAGAGGAGCTAGCAATTAATGAACATTTACAATTGCCGGGGATTGTAGCAAACATCTTGGGGATTGTAGCAAACATCTTAGGGGCTCAGTGGCCAGTCTCTTCCTCCAGCAATTTAGACACACTGGTAGCTATCATTGTATTACACACCCACATTCAGGATCACTGCTCTCCCCTAGAAGTCTCTGCAAGTGCTTGGTTTGATTGCACAAAATATTTCTGATTTTTTCATTTACACAAATAGCTTTCATTTACACAAATAGCTTTCATTTGTACCTAATCACTATGAAGCACAAAGATGATTATGTGTTGATTAACTTTGCTTTAAGATTAATTTCAACACTAAACTCTGTCCATTATTTTAGGCTTCTTAACTTGTTGCGTGTACAGAATTGATTGTATATTCAAACTTAAAAATAATTAGAGGACATATCATATCCTGGAATATTAGGCTACAATACAGAGGACACACAAGTCCTTCTCCAAGCAGTAGAGATAAGAGAATATTCTGAACAATTAACCTTAAGATATCTGAATTTTTTTTGTTGTTTTTTGTTTTTTGTTTTTTTGAGACAGGGTCTCGCTCTGTCACCCAGGCTGGAGTGCAGTAGCATCATCTCTGCTCAGTGCAGCCTCTGCCCCGCCAGGCTCAAGCATCAATCTTCCTTCCTCAGTCTCCTGAGTAGCTGGCACCACAGGCATGCACCACCACACCTGGCTATTTTGTTTGTATTTTTAGTAGAGTTGGAGTCTCTGCCTTATTTCCCAAGCTAGCCTCAAACTCCTGATCTCAAGCGATCCCCCCACCTCGGCCTCCCGAAGTGCTGAGATTGTAGGCATGAGCCACGGCACCCGACCCTGAATATCATTTTGAATTTTAGAGTCATGGAGGTATACAATATGGTCTAGTTGTATTTTTAAGGTGCTAAACAGAGGTAGGCAGCAAGATACTGTGGAGGAGTACTGGTACTAACATCAAATGCCATGGTCAGCCTGTCTGCAACATTACTAGCTATGTTACCTTAGGGAAGTGGGGATGTGGGACTGTGTAGGGGAAACTAATATTTGTTGAATATATACTATTATAAGTACTAGCACTGTCAGATGCTTCAGTAATAGTAGTGGTAGTAATGAGAACAATCATATAGAAACCCAGATAGCTAGCATTTATTAAGGTCTTTGTGTATGCCATTGATATGGTTTGGGTGTATGTCCCTGCCCAAATCTCATGTCAAATTGTAATCCCCAATGTTGGAGGTGGGGCCTGGTGGGAAGTGATTGGATCATGGAGGTGGATTTCGCCTTTGATAAAGACTCTCACCTCTGCTAGTTCTTGTGACAGTGAGTGAGTTATCACGAGATCTGGTTGTGTAAAAGTGTGTAGCACCTCCCCTCTCTATCTTCCTCCTTCTCTGGCGATGCAAGGCGTGTCTGCTTCCCTTTTGCCTTCCGCCATGATTGAAAGTTTCCTGAGGACTTCCCAGCCATGCCTCCTGTACAGCCTGCCCAAACATAAGCCAATTAAACCTCTTTATAAATTACCCAGTATCAGGTATTTCTTTAGAGCAGTGTGAGAACAGACTAATACAGCCATGCAATATCTTATTTAATCCTCAAAATAACCCTAAGGGATTGGAGCTGTCACGATCCTCATTTTATAGGAGAGGAAACCAAAGCTCCAAGTTGCTACATAACTTGACTAAAGTCACGTTGATAAATCACAGACAGTCTAGATTTGAGTCCAAATCTGTTGGGCATCAAAACTTTAGTCTCTCCATTTCTTCTAGAGTATCTCCAAGGTTAAGTAATTCCTAACCTCCCAGAATCTGTTTCCTCATTTACAAAGTTGTATGAAAATATCTTACTTAAAACAAAAGATCTTTTTGTGGCTCAACAAGATCACATACCCGAAATAGCATATATTGTAAAATACTAGAAAATGTAAACTTGCTAGAGACTTAGAAAATTTACCTGTTTTCCTTGAGGCAAATAGGTACATGTTCCTCCCTTCCTCTTTTCCTCTCTCCCTTCCTTACTGACATCCTGCCTTCCTGCCTTCCTTTCTTTGCTTTTTGTTCTCCCCCTTCCGTTCCTTTTGACCCCCTTTTTGTTCACCTCTGCTTTCTTTCCATCCTGCAACAGCTTCATCCCCACCCCTACCCCTGCCTGGTTTGGGAAAAAATTAAGCAGAGAGCCCAGGAGAGTGTGCATTTTACTTAGCCATCTATGATTCATTGGGAAATGGCTTTGTTACGCTGAAGACAGAAGGAAACATGGATTTTCTCATTTACACAGAGCTGGTTGCACACCCAGCAGGGGCTCCAGGCACAGTTGCTAAATGATGAACGATAGCAGACCCAGGTAGGTTACTCACTGGATAAATATGAGCCATTTCTTTTTATGGGATCATCTTCATGCTGAGTCTTGGACACCAACCTGAATTCTCCTACAGAGAAACTGGACATCTGCCCTTGATAGAGTGTAGTGGATAAGGCATAGCACCTGTGATCAGAAGATCTAGATCTGAGTCTCAGTTGTGACACTTTTTTGCTGTGTTACTTTGGGAAAGTTATTTACCCTCTCTGAGCCTCAGTTTCCTCACTAAAATGGGATCATGGTACCAACGTGTGTTAAATGAGTATTAAATGAGATAATGAGTACTTTGTAAACAATGTGTTTGTAATTAATCACGAATCTTTGTTTTGATTATAATTATGGTTTTTTCCAGTAATGGAAAGAGTGCAGGGATAAAAGGCAGTGAGTGACCTGAGCTTCTGAAAACTCTCATAAGTAGGATTTATAGAGGATTCACCTGGTTCCTTCTAGGAGTTCACGCACAGCCACATAATTTTCATTATTTAGAAAAACAAGCACAGATGTCATGTATCACAACTTGCAGAGAATACACCTGCCCCTGAGACAGAGCAATCATGATGATGGTGGACAGATGGGGTAAATTCTGGGGAACTGGGATTCCTTGTGGGAGTGGAGGCCATTTCCCCATGGGTGACTCACAATGGCTGAAGAAGGGAGAGGCAATTATGTGTTATACACAATTAGCAATCACCCCACAACCCTGGCTCATGTGAACCCCACCACCCCCAAAGCTGTTGCCTTTTGCATAGTCCTCCACCCCACCTCCATTCCCAACTTCCCAGACACTCATTTTAACATGCTTTCAGAAGGCAAGAATGCTGGTAGGGGGGAGATATCTCACGAGGTTTACCCGGAGACACTCCTGCCCCTGACCATGAGGGCAGTCTCCTATCTCCTCCTCCTTGGGTCCAGGTCTGGCCACACCCACACGAGAAGGAAGTGTGATCCCTGAGCATGCCCTGAACGTGGTGTTAGAAGATGGGACCCACATGAAGATTCTGCCACAAAAGTGCTGTATAACTCAGGGCAAATCACTCCCTCTCTCTGAGCTTCAGCTTCCTCTGCAGTAAAATGGAGATACTAATACCTGCCCTGACTTCCTCACATTACTGATGTGACCATCAAATTTTAAAACCAAAACAATAAAACAAAAACAATCATGAGGACTAACATGCTGTTTAAATGTTTAGCTTTAGGAGAACAATGAAACAGTTAAGAGTAATGAGCCAGATGTACACATAGCAACGTGGCTAAGTCTTAAAACCATGGTCCTGAATAGAAGACAAGAAACATAATGAGATATATCACAAACCTATTCACATAAATTAAAAATCCGTGCCCACACAACAATGATATGTGCTTTTCAAAATTCAACGTTAAACAAACTAAAACAGCAATGGGGTATAGCGGATGTGGATAAAAGAAATGAATGAATAAAAGAATGAATGAATGAATGAATGGCAGAGTTCTTGCATGGACCAATGGTGACACTGTGACATGAGATGAAGGGTGGAATAATTCTGTGTACCTGAGATCCAAGAAAAATGTTTGTTTTTATTATGCATCAGCTTCGTGAAGTAAGAGAACTGACAACACCTTCTTAGTCATTCCTTGATTCATTTATTCAACAAATGTTGGTTGGGTCCTGACGCACTGGCTCATGCCTGTAATCCTAGCACTTTGGGAGGACAAGGCAGGAGGATTGCTTGAGCCCAGGAGTTTGAGACCAACCTGGGCAACGTAGAGAGACCCCTCTCTACAAAAAGTGAAAGAATTAGCCAGACATGGCAGCTCACGCTTGCGATCCAGCCGCTTGGGAGGCTGAAGTAGGAAGATCGCTTGAGTCCAGGAATTTGAGGTTGCAGTGAGCCATGATCGCACCACTGCACTCCAGCCTGAGTGACAGAGGGAGTCCCTGTCTCGAAAAATGTAAATCAATAAACATTGGTTGAACATCTACAATAGGCCAAACTACCAGTATTATAAACTTCCCCCCCAAAAAAGTCCTGCCTTTGTTTACAGACAAGAAAACAAATGATCACAGTGTGGTATGATAGTGTCTGACAGAGGTAAGGACAAAGGAACCTAGAGGAAAGGTCCCTCACCCAGCCTAGGGGAGAGGGAGGAGGCTGTGTCAGCAAAGACTGGAAGAAGGATGCTTGAGCTGTGCTGAAGTATGCATATGGGTCAATCTGGTGAAGAAGGTAGGGATGTGCTTTAGGTATAGGAAACAGCAAGTTCAACAGCACTGACACATAAAGCAGCAAGCAGCTCAGTACAGGCTAACATGGACTGTCCCACAGCAGGGACCTGGGGAGGCTGAGGCCAGAGATGCAGCCCACTCTGAAAGGCCTTCAGGACCAAGACAGGGACTTTACAGATTCCCTAAATGCAGGGGAGCCAAGTGGTTTTTACCCAGGAGAACATCACACCCAGATATGTGTCTTTAATAGCCAACATGGCCGCAATGTGGAGATGGGTTAATGGAGAGAATCTTGGTGTGGGAGAGGCCATTCAGGAGGTTGCATGAGCACTGGAGACCTGAACTAAGGCAGTGGCTGTGGGGATGGAGAGAGGAGACTGAGGCTGTGAGACAGTAAGAAGTAGAGTCCAGGGTTATGTTGACTAGTGTCTGACTGGACATGGAGTAGAGAAGGGGTAAGAGAGGGTCAAAGATAATGTCCAGGTTCCTGACTCAGAAATCAAAGTAGCTGACCATGCCGTTCTCCAGAAAATGACATCCAGGAAGAGGGACAGCCTTGGGTAAAGGGTCAGAGATGCAGAAGGTGGTTGTGCACACATACACAATTCGGTAGAGGGCCCTGGTCAGAAATATCTATATTTGGCAGCACTGCCATATAAAGCACAGAAAGAGATGATACATCTGGAAACATTTAGAGGATGAAAAGAGGAGAGGTTCAAGAATGAACCATGCATTTAGGGGACGGGCAATGGAATTGTAACCTGCAGAAAAAAAGGAAAGAAAAGACCAGAAGAGATGAAATTAAGAATAAGTGAGATCAGTGTGGTGGCTCATACCTGTAATCCCAGGGCTGTGGGAGGCCAAGGCAGGAGGATCTTTTGAGGTCAGGAGTTTGAGACCAACCTAGGAACCATAACAAGATTCTGTCTCTGCAATATGTGTATATATACTTTTTTTTAACTAGCCAGATGTGGTGGCACACACCTGCAGTCTTGGCTACTCAGGAGGCTGAGGCAGGAGGATCGCTTGAGCCCAAGGGTTCAAGGCAGCAGTAAGCCAAGATCATACCACTGCACTCTAGTATGAGTGACAGAGTGAGACACTGTCTCAAAAAACAAGAAGTGAATCATGGAAATCAAAGAAAAGAACCATTTCAAGAAGGAGGAAGCAGGGGTCAGCAGATAGTGCAAATAAGTAACATCAAGACTGAGTTGAGTAGAGCAACCAAAAGGCTACTGGTAACAATAGGGAGCGCACCCACACCACCGCGGAGTGAGAAACAGAGAAAGGAGAAGCTGTGGGTGCAGGGAACTTTCAGGAGAGCTGTCTGTAAAAGGAAGGAAGAAGACAGAACTAGAGAAATCAAGGAAGAAATTGTTAAGGGATGAGAATATCTTGAGTAGATACGGAGGAAAGGATTTAGGAGACAGGAAGAGATTGAAGATGTAGAAGAGAAGGGAAATTTGATGGAAGGGGGTCCTAGCAAAGGAGAGATATGAAAGATATGAGGATGGAGGAAAGTGCACAGCTGAAGGAATCCACATGGACTGAAGAAGGGACACCTCCTCCCCTGGGTGCAATGCATTTTCCAGCTTTCTTAAAATAATATTCCATACATAGCTCTATACTCCCTGTAAAATGAGACTGGCATCTGTTAATGAGATTACTGTAAAGCTAATTTCACTTCATTCTTTACCTCATTTCCTCTCTCCCTAACTTCCTCCATTGATGACAAGAGCAGTGAGGTGCCCTGAGAAGCAGGACAGGGTGCCTAGAGCCAGCAGGGATGGGGAGAGGAAAAAGGAGTCCAGCCTATGGTAGGACACGAGTGGCTTCAACACCCCTCAGAACCCAGTGCCTCCGCTGAACCACGAAGCAAGCTGACAAGCCCCGCCAGCTTATGGGGAAAGTGCTGGCTTCCCTAGAGTCTAAACCTGTTCTAACTTTCCCCTGTTTCCAGCTCTGGATCCACCTCTACATTTTTAACTCATCCCTGTTCTTTTGGTTTGTGGGATTTTTCTTTCATTGCTGACTTCTGATTCTTGCCTTCTTCTCAAGAGTTTTGCCTTGTGTTCAATTCCTTGATATGCCAGCTTTTGACTACCTTGGCTAAAATTCATGTACTTATGCTCCTCCTCATTCAAAAGGGGATTCGAGAGTTGACAAGGGGGTCATAAAGATAAAAAGGGATTACGCCATTGTGCACACATCACAGAGTGTACTTACACAAAGCTAGATGGTACAGCCTACCACACACCTGGGCTACAAACCTGTACTGCATGTTGCCATACCGAGTGCTGCAGGCAATTGTAACACTATGGTATTCGGGGATCTAAACATATCTAAATGTAGAAACTGTAAAGTGAAGGTATGGCATAAAAGATAAAAACTGTACACCCGTATAGGGCCCTTACCATGACTGGAGCTTGCAGGACCGGAAGTTGCTCTGGGTCAGTGTGTGAGTGGTGAGTGAATGTGAAGACCTAGGACATTACTGTACCCTACAAGGATTAGAAACACTGTACACTTGGGCTATGCCAAATTTATTCTAAAATTTTCTTTCTTCAGTAATAAATTACCCTTAGCTTACTGTAAGTTTTTACTTTATACACTTTTTAAATTTTTTTAACTTTTTGAGTCTTTTAAAATAACAGTTTAAAACAAACATATTGCACAGCTGTACAAAATATTTCCTTTATATTCTTATTCTATGAGCTTTCTTCTACTTAAAAAATTCTAAATATTTTTATTTTCTAAACATTTTTTATAAAAACTTAGACACAAACACATTAGCCTAGGTCTACACAGGATCAGGATCATCAATGTCACTACCTCCTGCACGTCTTGTCCCGCTGGAAAGTCTTTAGGGGGAATAGAACACATGGAGCTATCATCTCCTATGATACCAAAGCCTTCTTCTGGAATACCTACTGAAGGACCTGTCTGAAGTGAAGCTGTTTTACTGTTAACTTTTTTTAAATAGGTAGAAGGAGTATACTCTAAAACAATGATTAAAATCATAGTAAATACATAAGCCAGTAACACATTTATTATCACTATCAAGTATTACATACTGTATGTAATTGTATGTGCTAGATTTTTACATGACTGGCAGGGCAGCAGGTTTGTTTACACCAGCATCACCACAAACACGTGAGTAATGCGTTGTACTCTGACCTCATTAGGCAACAGGAATTTTTCAGCTTCATTACAATCTTATGGGACCACTGTCGTCTGTGTGGTTCATCATTGACCAAAACACTGTTATGTGGCATGTGACTGTAAATCAATACATATGTTGATCAGATTGAGAGGAGATGAAGAAAGTGACTGTGAGAGATAATAAATGTTTATTGTTTTAATCTACTAAGTTTTGTGGTAATTTGTGTTACTACAAAAATGGAAAAGTGGAAAATCAATAGACAATGTCTAAAACAGAAAAAAGTAGCAATATAAGCTTGTTATTTAGAAATATGAAAGTGATATCCCAAGAAAGCTGACAACAGTTGGAGCTGGAGGATGTGCTTCTAAGATGGCTCACACACAGTTATTGCTGGCTGTTAGCAGGTGGCCTCAGTTCTTCACCACATAGACCTCTCTGTTGTGCTATTTGAGTGTCTTCACAACATGGCAGCTGACTTCCTCCTCGGTGGGCAGTTTAGGAAAGAACATGGTGGAAGCCACAATTCCTTTCATGACCTAGATTGAGAAGTCACATTCCATCATGTCTGGTTTATCTTATAGCTCCACAGGTCAGCCCTATTCTATATGGGAGGTGACTACACAAAGGCATGACTTACTAAGAGGCAAGGATCGCTGGGGGCTATCTGGGAGGTTGCCACGCAAGTATTCAAAAAGTGGAAATTTGCCTGACACACTGAACCTCATCCTTAATTCTCTTAATGATAAGTACATAAAGAGGGAGGCCAGTGGCATAACTGCTCAGCCTTGTTCAATAGAGCTAGCCAGCCAGAGGCCAAAACCATATGTTCAGCTCTCTGAAGGTCTGACTTATCTGTGAATAAGACTAATGGAATCTAGAGGAATGGTGGGAATGCATGTCTTTTATCTCTATTAATGCTATTTTTTGCAACCAAGCATTTGGTAAATTTTGAGCTGCAGGGAGCTCAGTGTTATGCTGACAAGTACATGGGGTTCAGCTCCTCCCTGTTACCAATTAAAGGCAGCCTTATTCTTTAATAGGCTGGGCTGGAGATAGGCTGTCAGCCTCCTGTGAAAGTGCAGGAGCTTGGCTGGAAGGTGAGCCTCTTGCATGTAATACCTGTCCTAGATGCAGACAGTCTTGGCATTTAGGACACTCCAACTTTAAATCCATGCCCCTCCTCCTTGCCCAAGAGCAGAAAAAGATTTTCTTTCTTTTTTAATTCTACCAACCTTTCAAAGTCTAGCTCAAAATACCGCCCCCACACACATCCAGCCTCCCTCACTGCCTTCATACCTGCTCTTCTGCCCCCTCCAGACCAGTATCCAGGCCTCTTGGGCCTCTTTTCTGCTTCCCTGTTCAACCTTACTGATGCAGAGGGAATTAACCAAGACTGCCAAGGAAAGGTGGGTACAAAGTGGGACTCATAAGCACACAGATGTGGACATATTGACTCCAACAAACACCACTGTCTCATTCAGATATGGGACAAACCCAGATACCCTTGTCAGCTTGTACCTTCCCAGACCTCAAGTTTGCTTGGAAGCCCTCTTACCTTTACAAAAGGGTGATTCCAGGGGCACAGAGACATCCAGAAATGATACTCAAAATTGTGTGTTTGTTCAGGCATTTCTTTTCCCCAGAAAATGCCTGAACATTTTCATCAGATTCTCAAGGCCCAAAGAGGTTAAGATTCCCTTGTCAGTGGACACAAACAAAGGCGTGCAGGCCAGATGGAGCCCTGTGAGGTTTCTGGTTTGGACCACATAGGGTTTGAAGAGTTTTGACAACGTTTAAAAGTCAGATGATTTTGCACAAAAATCCAGATTTCTGGCTTTCAAAAAAAATTGAAAAATGAAGCAACCTTGAGCCGACATTCCCTGGTGGCAAAAACTGGCTGGCCCAGGGCAGCAGCTGCCCTTCAGATGGGGCAGGGGCTCCCCACAGTCCCCAGTGGACAAACTTCTTTTTGACGATTTTGTCTGCCGTCTCCTAGTTTAGGTCCTTTGTTTAATATCTTCAAAAACCTGTGAGTGTTTCTCCCAGCAGTTGGTTTTTACTGGTTTCAAGCCACTGTTCTCCATCTTTGGTAACTCTCCCCGCTCAGCACCACACTTTCGACAGGAGCACACCCTCATGCACACTTGCGGGGGGCAGGGAGTTCTTCTTTCTGCTGTGACATTTCATTACCTGTCAGAAGGGCCTACCTGAGCAGGGTGCTCCTGCTGGAGTCCAACTGGCTGGAAACCAGACAGGCACCAACCCTGAGAGCCTGTTCACCTTGGTTTCTGGGATGGACATTAACAACCTCAATTTGCTCTAGATGTGAGAGCTGTTGACATGGTTTGGCTCTGTGTCCCTACCCAAATCTCATCTCGAATTGTAATCCCCGGTGTTGAGGGAGGGACCTGGTGGGAGGTGATTGGATTATGGGGGTGGTTTCCCCTATCCTGTTCTTCTGATAGTGAGTTCTCATGAGATCTGATGGTCTTAAAAGTAGCACTTTCCCTTTGCTCTCTGTCTCTGTCCAGCGGCCATGTAAGACGTGCCTTGCTCCCCCTTCTCCTTCTGCTAAGATTGTAAGTTTCCTGAGGCTTCCCCAGCCATGCAGAACAGTGAGTCCATTAAACATCCTTTTTATAAATTATGCAGTCTCAGGTAGTATCTTTATAGAAGTGTGAAAACTGAGTGACACAGCTATCATCAGTAATAAGGATAATACTCTGTTCTCCACCAGACCACACATTGTCTATTTTCTCTCTTTAGCTGGCGGATTCAGGAATTGCATTACTTTTCACTTACTAATTCTGTGACCTTAGAAAAGTCACTTGATCTCTCTTCTACCTCAGTTTCCTGGGCTGTAGAAAGAGGATAATAGTGTCACCCTTATAGAACTGTCATAAAGAGGAAAAGAGAAGATCTAGTTTTAAATGCTTAGCCTAATATCCAGAACATTGTGAGAACACAGTAACTATAAGTTATTATAATTTCTCATCTCAGTGACTTAAAAATTAAACCAAACCAAAACAAGAAAACCAAAAACAAAATAAACACTGATTTTCTCTGACTGGAGCCTGGTTCCTCAGCTCGACCCTTCTTCCCTTTGATGGTCCCCCAAAGTGGCTCCAGGAAATTCCCAGGGATCCTCCAGATGCAGTTTGTTTTTTGTTTTTGGTTTTGTTGAGACAGGATCTCACTTGTTCTTGGTTTTGTTGAGAAAGGATCTCACTTTTTTTTTTTTTTTTTTTTTTTTTTTTTTTTTTTTTTTTTGAGGCTGGTACTATCATAGCTCACTGCAGTGGTATGATCATAGCTCACTGCAGTGTCAATCTCTTAAGCTCAAGCAATTCTCCCACATCAGCCTCCTGAGTAGCTGGGACTACAGGTGCATGTCACCATGCCTAGCTATTCTTTTTTAACTAGAGATGGAGTCTCACTATGTTGCCCAGGCTGGCTTTGAACTCCTGAGCTCAAACAATGCTTCTACCTTAGCGTCCCAAAGTGCTGGGATTACATGCAAGAGACACCACACCCAGCTGGACATAGTTCAAACCAGTCTCCTAGCTGCTGAAATGGCCCCACACTGACCATATGCTGGCACTCAGACACCTAAGAGTAACCCTTTACTCCTCTCTCTCTTCCCCCCACATTCAGCAATCCCATGTCCTGTCATCCACGATCCCTGCTAAATTTCTCCCTACCTCTTCACTGTTTTCAACCCCACTGCTACTACTCCTGCCTTTGTGGATTTTTTTTCACCTATGAAATTCACTAATTCACTCATTTAGCCAATATTTATAGATACTTACTATGTGCCAGGCTGAAGGCACCTGGTGAGACAGCAGTGACCAAGACAGACACATACCTGCCCTCAAGGGGCTTCCATTCTACTGGAAGGAGACAGAAAATAAACAGAGAAGTAAAAGCTATAGTGAGGTGGATGGAGAAAACTACAACATGGAAATGGAACAGGGAATTGAGGGTAGGGGACCACTTTAAATGAAATGGCTAAAAAGACTTCCCTGGAAAGGAGACATTCCAGAGAGAGGCACAAAGGCCTTGAGATTGGCATGGCTGGCATGTTTAAGGATCAGTGTGGCTGAGCCAGAGAAGACTAGCTGGAGACAACAGGTCAGCCTGTGTGGGGCCTGATAGGTCCTTGGAATGGCTCTGGGCCTTTACTATGAGTGCAATAAGAAGCCTTAACTAAGACCTCCCCATTTCTCACCTGCATTACTGCAAGAACCTCCTATCCGGCCTCCCTGAGGTGTCTGCCCAGCCTGTTAAATTTTTATAATTCCTATTCTTCACACCTTCAACAGGTTGCCAGAAACTGCCTATTTCCCCATTAAAGTTTCAAGACTTTGTGATTTGCACTTAGGCCTATCTCCTTCACTTTTCTACAGCCTCTACTCATGCAATGCCCCCTGCCCTGCGTAATGTAGAACTGATTCTAATTCCCTGTGTGGCCCACAGCCTCTCACTCCCTTTTTATTCCAGCTGTTTCCTCTGCACTCAGCATATGTTCCCTTTCCCCTCTAATATGGTTTGGATCTGTGTCCTGGTAAAGCTCATGTTGAAATGTAATTCCCAGCGTTGGAGGTGGGGCCTTGGAGGAGGTGTTTGGATCACGATGTCAGATCCCTCATGAATGACTTAATACCACCCCCTTAGTGAGGAGTGAGTTCACACAAAATCTGGTTGTTTAAAAGTATGTGACACCTCCCCACTTCACACTCTCTCTTGTTCCCATTCTTGCTATGTGAGATGCCAGCTCCCCCTTTGCCTTCTGCCATGATTGAAAGCTTCCTGAGGCCTCACCCGAAGCTGAGCAGATGCCAGTGCTATGCTTCCTGTACAGTCTGCAGAACTGTGAGCCAATTAACCCACTTTTCTTTGTACATACCCAGCCTTAGGTATTTCTTTATAGCAACACGAGAATGAACTAATATGCCTTCTCTCTCTGCTACTGCTCAAGTGCTTCCCTAACTACCCTGAGGTGGAGAGAACATCTCCCGCCAGGAGGTTCCCTATCCTGTGCATATGTCATTGTCCATTCATTCATCTGTCTGCTCTAGTAGAGCTCTTTGAAGGCAGGACAGTGCTCAGCACAATTCCTTGCACAAAATAGAAGCTCAATCAAATGTTAGTTTTAAAACTGAGTGATCCTACCCTCTTCGAATCCAATCCATTAAGCTAAACCTTGTCTTTTCCTCTGTTCCTAAGCACTTCCTTGCACTTGGTTTCCAGAAGTAGTCACAGTCCAATCTTTATTAGTTACATGTGTATATGTGTTATATCCTCTTGCGGGTTACAAACTAACTGACCAGGAATATTGGAGTTAATTTTTACAACCACATTCCACTCTCATCCCTACACTGCCTAGAACAATGCCTCCCACAGGGAGAGCCTTATAAAATTAAGAGTATGGGCTTTGGTATCAGACTGGTATTTGCATCTTGGCCTCCTGGCCTGTGTAGTACTGGCCAGTCATTTCGTCTCTTAGCTTTGCTCTCCTTTTTTTGGAAAATGGGGATGTCCAGCTACTGGAGGAGCGAAAGGAGCCACTGCACAGGGTTTACCATTGATTACGGGCTCAACAAAGGCTCTTGTTATCATTGGAGGCACTGTGCAGTATTTCTCAAACTTGTCTAAAATTCAGTCCCTTTTGAAGGAGAAAAATTTTCATAGGATCCTAGGGAATATACATGCAAAAACACAGACTTAAGTTTTGTCTTTATAAATGGTACGAGTTTCTGTAAAACTTATCATAAAATTTAAAAGTCGAAATTCCAGCAATTCTTGGAGAACTAGCAGAACATAAGACTGCGTCCACAGACTCCAATCTAAGAAGTTTTTGTTTACTAAGTTGACTTGGGGCAGAACCATAGGCGGAGGAAGGCAGGAGGCCACTTCCTTTGCTGGCAGTGTGGCTTCCCTCCAGATAACATTCTTCACAGTGGGCTGCAGAGACCAGAGATTTTTGTTCTTCCCATGGGGATTGGGGTAGGGGAAGTGGGAGGGGAACATGTGAGGAGGAGCCAAAAGGCCAGTGGTTTGACCCTGGTGGCTCTAGCCTGGTGTGGATCCAACCTGTGTGTGTGTGAGACCTCCCACATGAGCCCTGGAGCCAGCAGCGCCTTGCACAAGATGGAGGGGAGTGGGACTGTAGCAAGAGGAAGGCTCGTGAGCAGAGGCTCAAGGAAAACGGTGGAATTCAAAAATTGTGTATCTCTAGCACATGGGAAGTTCATCACATCAAGAGAAGGTCATCCAAAGCAAAGAAAAACTGGGGTAGCTAAGTAAAGAGAACCCCTGGCCCTCCTCCTTCCCTGCCCCAGACCACAGGGTCAAAGGAAGCCTTGCAAGGGCTGAGGACCCCTTGGAGTCTGCTGCACAGCTGGTCTGTAAATGCCACTTCTCAATCCAGCCTCCCCCAACACCCTCCTCCCATCTCCTCTCCCCACTAGCACAAGCCAGTCTCTGGGAGTCACCCTGGCCACAGACCCAGAGTGGAAACATCCAGAGATTTTGCAACTTGGGTTTCAAAGAGATCTGGAGAGCTCCTGCCCCACCAGTAGCATATGGTAGCTCCTCCCACAAAGACAGGCCAAGGCCTCCGTAGTAAACAGACCAACTGCTCACATCCTCCCATCACAAAAGCCTAAATAAAAGCCTAAATGATCATGACAGCCACTAGCAGACTCATTCTGCCAACGCAGGGATCACGGACATTCGGAATGAATCTGGGAGACACAGCAGCTGCCCAGGAGCAAGGAAGGGCCTCCTCTGCGGCTCTCTCTCCTCATGAGAGACCATCACTAGAGACTGTCACGCTTGGAATGCTGTTCTTCTCCCCTCAGGAGGCTTTGGAAAGAGTACAGTGACATTAAACCAAGCTTAGCACACTAAAATGTTCCCAGTGGCAACTTTGCAGGGGCATCAGTGCTGTGATCCTGCAGAGACTGAATGGGAAGCCGGCTCCTGGGAGCTCCCCCGACCACCCGCCTCAGCGCTGGTGGGGACAGGAGAGCGCCAGGGACACACACCACTTCCAGGAAAGAGTTTTGGATTGTGGAAGAGCCAGTTCTGCTCTAAATCACTGCAGTGCACCCCAGCCAGTACTGAAAGAAAGAGAAAGTCGACTGTTGCCCACAGAGCCCAAAGCACCAAGCGGAACTTTTCCTCCATGTCTCCTTCGCCCACCTCCTTCCTTCCGTAGCCACTGTAAATTGTAACGGTTTTCCAGAGGGCAAATTTGCAATGTATGTCTAAGTTCTTACTTCTAGGAATTCAACCACCCCAAAATAATCTGTTTTGCTTCCCCAAGTGACTGTCGAAAATGGCGTAGGGGTGGGGGGGCAGGTCCTGGTAGGCTTGAGGCCGAGGCCACTTCTGGGGACGTGGGGGCCATGTGGTTAAGCAGGCAGTGTTGGACTGGAGGGTGGGGGTCGTGCACAGTGAGGTTATCAGCATTTCTGGCAATTTCTGTTTGTTTGGTTGGTTGGTTTTTTGAGACGGAGTTTCGCTGTCACCCAGGTTGGAGTGCAATGGCACGATGTCAGCTCACTGCAACCTCCACCTCCCGGGTTCACGCCATTCTCCTGCCTCAGCCTCCTGGGATTACAGGCGCCTGCCACCACGCCCCACTAATTTTTGTGTTTTCAGTACAGACGGGGTTTCACCATGTTGGCCCACTTCTGGCAATTTCTACAGAAACAAGGTGAAGTACCTGGCCTTCCTCCATAGGTGGATGAACACCAACCCTTCCCGGGCCCCCATCTATCCAGCCTGGACCGCGCGAGGTCAAGCCTCCCAGGACCGCCTCAACGTGTGCGCTGGGATCCCACGGCCCTGCAACAAGAAACAGCTGAGGGTGGTTCCTGCGGCCCTCCAGGTGGTGTATCTAAAGCCTACAAGAAAGTTTGCCTGCCTGGGGCGCCCAGCTCACGAATCTGGCTAGAAGTAGCAGGCAGTGACAGCCACCTGCAAGAGGAGAGGAAGGAAAAGGCCAGGATTTACTGCGGGAAGGAAAAACAGCTCTTGAGGCCACAGAAACAGGCGGCAAAGAACGTGAAGAAAACGGACAGATACACAGAGGTCCTCAAGAGCCCTGGACTCCTGGTCTGAGCCCAATAAACACTGGTCATTCCTCAAAAAATGAATGACAAAATAAATAACTAAATACATCGTCCTTTTTTTTTTTTTTTTGGCTTTTTAACATATATAAGTGTTATCTTTAGAGTGTTATTTGTAGTAAACGTAAATGGCCCAAAAAGAAGGGATCATTTGAGTTAATGATGGCATTTTTGTGCAGTGGAATGCTATGTAGCCAACAACAAAAACACTTTTGAAGAAAAAAATTATGATATGGGGGAAATTCTCATGCTATGTTAGTAATCTTTAAAAAGCATTTTCCCAAACATTATTTCTGATATTTCCAACGATATAAAGCCAGAACAAAACAGAAGTATGTATTAAAAGACTGGAAAGATATATCATTGTGTGGTGGGTGTATGGATAATTTTTTTCTTCTTTGTACTTTTCAAAATTCCTACAATTTACCTGTATTACTTCTCTAATGAGGGGATAAAAAGCAATAAATTGTCTTCCTAAAAGACAGACGCATACTTTTACATGATACGGATGCTTTTAGGGCAAACATCGCTTTGCCCCTGAGAAAAGGCCAGAGTTGGGAAAGGGCAGATGAATGCAAGACAGAGCCATTGACAATGAAAGATCAACTGGCAGGGCTGGCTACATAATTCCCAGGCCCTGTGCAAATGGAAATAAGGAGTCCTTTTTTCAAAAATTAAGAATTTCAAGACAGCAACAGAAGAACATTAAACTAAGCTCAGCCCCTTCTAGGTGCAGGGTTCTGGGCACCTGCACAGACCACATGCCCAGGAAGCTGGCCCTGGTCACTAGTTTGGAGCAAGATACCCTGACCCAGCAGGTGAGGGTTTATAGACAGGTACACACCCGGAGGAGTTGACAGGAAGTCCCTCTGCCTCCTCACCTGTCACTGAGCAGTTTCATTCTTCATGAATTCAGCTTCCCGGAAATCAACCTTGGGAATAGGGGCATACTTTATTACATATACATACAAATCAGAAACCAGCCCAGATTACTTAAACCCTAGATCAAAACCTCTTATTATTTTTTTTTTTGAGGTGGCTGCCTATTTATTCTATTTTAAGAATATCGGAAAGATGCCAGACCGTCTTCTACCCTGAAATTAATGACAGTCCCTAACTAGAATGGAATATGGGATTTAGGGGGAAAAAAAAAAAAGATTTCTGATTATTTTCTCTCCAGAATCATCAAGAACCCTGACTTGCAGAGAATTATGGTCTTTCTCTGATCCAACATTCTTTTTTTCCAATTTCTTCTCTTTGGGAGCAGAAAGAAAATTCATTAATAAATTCACTACAGAGCATTATTCATTTCTCTTGTCTCACTCAGAGGTTTTTAATATCAGGAGTACAGTAAATCACCCCTGAGTAGTGATCACATGCACTGGAGATCTAACAAGGTCCACAGAGCAGCCCTCCTGCTAATAAGAAAGCACAGATAAGATTGGAAGAAGCATGTTGATTTCCCTCGTCTAAGGGGGAGCAAACTCATTACCTAACCCTTGGATTAAATTAGGTGCAAAACAAATCTCTCCCTTTGCAACCAGTCACAGCAGCTGCCTGCCACAGAAATGCAAACAAATCAGATTCAGACCTTAGCCAGCCACCTGCCTGAGCCTGAGTTGGTGAAAAATTGATGCAGAATTGCTTAGGCAGAAACGCGCACCCTAAACTTCTGCCTCTAACTTCTCCTGGAGACTTCACCTGAAGCCAGGTTAGGGGTGGGCGGAATGAGGCAGAGCCTCACTTCTACTCCTCATCGCAGTAGCCAGAAGAATCCATCTCATTTTCTAAATGCAGCAAGTGGAGTATTGCCACATGGCCAGCCATTCTGGTGTCTTTGAACCTCTTCCCTTTTTGACCTGACCTCTTTTTTATATTGCTAAAAAATGGAACAAAATTTGAATGTTGGAAAATATCGTGAAGGGCGTCTAGTTTTACTCCTCATCTAATGCTTGCATTCTCTGTACAGCTTTGCCCAACATTCATTCAACCTTTGCTTGAACACCTCCAGTAACAGGGAGCTCACTACCACCAAAGGTAACACAAAACATTTTGTCATATCGCTGACTGTTCTTCCTTTTGTTAAATGGAACTTCTTTTTGTGTGACTTACATCCATTGAGCCTATTTCTACCTTTTATGGCCTGATCAAACGAGTACTGTTCTCTTGGCTTACGATGGCCTTTCTGCTGCTTGAAGATAGCACTCTGATTCCTTAGGTCTTTCTTTAGTAGGTGTTATTTTTCTCCTCTCTCTAAGGACATTGGCATGTAACTGAAACTCCTAGAGGCTAAGTTTTCTTATTTATAAAATGAAGATCGTGTTATCTACATCTTGGGATTGTTTTGGCAATTAAAAAGAATGCATGCAAGCATCTCATGGGAGCCTGGCACATATAGGTGCCTAATGAAGAGTGGCAGTTATGATTATCACCCTTACCTAGGACAGGAAAGAACATTGTTTCTTTGGCCTGACCAGAGCAGAATAACACAGGACTGTTTCCTCTCCTTCACACTAATGTGCTCCTACTAAGGCAGCCTAAAAAGTATCATCATTTTGAGCAGCCACACCACATGGTACCTACTTATAGAAAACTTACACCAACCAACATCCTTAACTCTTTTTTGCTTCAGACCTATCGTGCAATTACAAGTAGTTGTGAATTGGGAAGATACCTATCAAGTGCACATAGTAAGGACTCAAAAAAGTAAGCAGCTGCTAGTTGTTAGTCGTTGACAAATATTGTCCAGAAGGAAGAAGAAACGGAGATGCTGGCAATGAGAAGACTGGCTGTGGGTGCACTGCAGATTCAGGCGGCTCCTCACTTCCTCTCTGCCATATTTTAGTGATCCCTTGCTGGCGTCACACCAAATTCGCGTCCTGCTCTTCTCTCTTCAGACTCTGAGCCATTTCCCATCCTCTTGCCCTCTGCAGGTCATTTACTATTCCCTTCTCAACAAGACTGGGATTCGTTCTGACATAAACTCCATTTCCACTTGCTATCTGTCCCCGTGCTCTGAGCTCTGAGAAGCCTTGTCCCTTCTCCTTTCTCCTCTTCCTCCCTCCTCCTAAGCAGGCTCCTTTCATTCTCTTTCTCCATTACATCTTTAGTCTCTGCCTAGCTCCTACCTTTTCCCTTCAAAAAAAAAAGTTTTCTTTTTTTGTTCTATGATTGTCTGGTGTTGGTATCAGAGTTATGCTAACCTCATAGAATGATTAGGAAGAATTCTGGCTGGTTCAATTTTTGGAATAATTTGAGAATTGGTATTAATTTTTCTTTAAAGATTCCATAGAATTCAGTGGTGCAGCCATCCAGTCCTGGACTTTTCTTTCTTGGCAGGCTTTTTAATTACTGATTTAATCTCATTACTTGTTATTGGTCTGTTCAAGTTTTCCGTTTCTTCTTGGTTCAATCTGAGTAGGTTGTATGTGTCCAGGAATTTATCCATTTCTTCTAGGTTTTCTAATTTATTGGTGTGTAGCTATTCATCATAATCTCTAATGATCCTTTGTATTTCTGTGGTATCTGTTGCAGCATCTCCTTTTTCGTTTTTCATGATATTTATTTGGGTCTTCTCTTTTTTTCTTAGTCTAGCTAATGGCTTGTCTGTTTTGTTTATCTTTCAAAAAATCACACTGTTTTCGAAATGAGGTTTCACTATATTGCCCAGGCTGGTCTTGAACTCCTGGCCTCAAGTGATCCTCTCACCTTAGCCTCCCAAGTGGGGAAAGATTACAGGTATGAGCCACCATGCTCAGCTAAAGCCAAATTTTTGTTATGTTGAACAAAAATTTTTTTAGTCTCAATTTTATTTATTCCTGCATTGATCATTATTATTTCTTTTTTTAAAATTCTTTTAGACAGAGTCTCACTCTGTCACCCAGGCTGGAGTGCAGTGGAGCGATCTCAGCTCGCTGTAACCTCTGCATCCTAGGTTCAGAAGATTCTCGTTCCTCCACTTCCCAAGTAGCTGAGATTACAGGCATGCACCACCACACTTGTCTAACTTTTGTATTTTTAATAGAAACGGGGTTTTACCATGTTGGCCAGGGTTGTCTCAAACTCCTGACCTCAGGTGATCCACCCACCTCGGCCTCCCAAAGTGCTGGGATTATAGGCACGAGCCACTATACCTGGCCTATTATTTCTTTTTCTCTACTAATTATGAGTTTGGTTTGTTCTTTCTTTCCTAGTTCCTTGAGGTGCATTGTTAGATTGCTCATTTGAAATTTTTGTAGTCTTTTAATGTAGGTATTTATTGCTATAAACTTGCCTCTTAATACTGCTTTTGTGTGTCCCATTGGTTTTGATATATTGTGTTTCAATTTTCATTTGTTTCAAGGAATTTTTAAATTTAATTTTTCATTTCCTCATTCATTTCAGGAGCATGTACTTTAATTTTCATGTACTTGCATAGTTTCAAAAGTTGCTCTTGTTATCGATGTCTAGTTTTATTTCATTGTGGTAAGATAAGATAGTTGATATGATTTCAATTTTTAAAAAATGTTTGAGACTTATTTTGTGTCCTAACATATGGTCAATCCTGGAGCATGTTCCGTGTACTGATGTAAAGAATATGTATTCAGCAGCTGTTGAGCGAAATATTCTGTAAATGTCTGTTAGGTCCATTTGGTCTATGGTGAAGTTTAAATCCAATGTTTCTTCATTGACTTTTTGTCTAGATAATTTGTCTGATGCTGAGAGTGGACTGTTGAAGTCCCCAGCTACTGCTGTACTGGGCTTCACCTCTCTCTTTAGATTTAATAACATTTGCTTTATATATCTGGGTGCTCTGCTGTTGGATGCATATATAGTAATTTTTATATTCTCTTGCTGAATTGATTCCTTTGGTATTATTTGCCCCTTTTTACATCTTTTCACTTGAAGCCTATTTTGTCTGATATAATTATAACTACTTCTGCTTGGTTTTGGTTTCCAGTTATACAGAATACCTTTTTCCATCTCTTCACTTTCAGTCTCTGTGTGTCTTCACAGGTGAGGTGAGTTTCTTGTAAGCAGAATATAGTTGGGTCTTGCTTTTTTAAATTTATTCAACCAATCCATATCTTTTAAACAGGGAATTTAATCCATATACATTTAAAGTTAGTATTGATAGCTGATGACTTACTCCTGTCATTTTATTGATTGTTTTCTGGTTATTTTTTGCAAATTTTGTTCCTTATTTCCTGTCTTATTATTTATTTTTACAATTGGGTGGTTTTCTGTAATATAAGGGTTTTGTTGTTGTTGTTTCTTTGTTTTTGAGACAGGGTCTTGCTCTGTTGTCCAGGCTGGAGACCTGTAGCACAATCATGGCTCACTGTAGCCTACACTCCCTGGGCTCAAGCAATCCTCTCACCTCAGCCTCCTGAGTAGTTGGGATCACAGGTGTGTGCCACCATGCCTGGCTAATTTTTCCTTTCTTTTTCTTTCTCTTATTTTTATTTTTATTTTTTTGTTTGTTAAGATAGTGTCTCACTATGTTGTGCAAGTTGGTCTTGAACTCCTGGTCTCAAGCAATCCTCCTGCCTCAGCCTCCCAAAGTGCTGGGATTATAAATGTGAGCCACCATGCTTGGCTGGTAGTGATACAGTTTGACTCCATTCTTTTTCTGTTTTGTGTATCAACTCTACCAGTAAGTTTAGAATTTCACATGTTTTCATGATAGTGGTTATCATCTTTTCACTTGATGTAAGACTCCCTTGAGCATTTCTTATAAGGCCAGTCTGGTAGTGATGAATTCCCTTAGTTTTTGCTTATCTGTGAAAGATTTTATTTCTCCTTCATTTCTGAAGAATAGCTTTGCTGGGTATAATATTCTTGGCTGTCTAGTTCTTCTCTCTTAGTACTTTGAATATATCATCCCATTCTCTCTTGGCCTGTAAGGTTTCTACTGAGAAATCCACTGTTTGTCTGACGGGGATTCTTTTATAACTGACTTGATGCTTTTCTCTTGGTGCTTTTAGAATTCTTTCTTTGTTTTTGACTTTTGACAATTTTACTATAATGTGCCTTGGAGAGGACCTGTTTGGGTTGAATCTATTTGGGGGTTCTTTGAGCTTTCTGGACTTGGATGTCCATCTCTCTCCCAAGACTTGGAAAATTTTCTGCTATGAATTCATTAAATACGTTTTCCTCACCTTTTCCCTTCTCTTCTCCTTCTGGAACACCCATTACATAAAATTTTGTTTGCTTGGTGATGTCCTGTAAACCCTGTAGGAATTTTTTTTTTTTTTTTTGAGACTGGAGTCTCACTCTGTCACCCAGGCAAGAGTGCAGTGGCATGATCTTGGCTCACTGCAACCTCTGCCTCCCAGGTTCAAGCAATCCCCATGCCTCAGCTTCCCAAATAGCTGGGATTACAGGCATGTACTGCCACACCTGGCTGCTTTTTGTATTTATAGTAGAGATGGGGTTTCACCATGTTGGCCAGGCTGGTCTTGAACTTCTGACCTCAAGTGATCCACCCACCTAGGCTTCCCAAAGTTCTGGGATTATAGGCGTGAGCCACCACACCAAGTCTCTTCATTCTTTATAATTCATTATTCTTTTTTGTTCCATCCGCCTGTGTTATTTCAAAAGGCCTGCCTTCAAGTTCAGACATTCTTTCTTCTGCTTAGTCTAGTCTGTTTTTGAAACTCTCAATTGTATTTTTTATTTCATTTATTGAATTATTCTAGAATTTCCATTTGATTCATTTTATATCTGTCTCTGTTAAATTTCTCATTCACATCATGAATTGTTTTCCTGATTTCATTAAATTATGTATCTGAATCCTGTATCTCATTGAGTTTCCTTAAGATGATTATTTTGAAAGCTTTTTCTAGCATTTCATATATTTCCTTGTGATTCGGATTTTTACTAGAGAATTATTATTTTCCTTTGGAGGTGTCATGTTTCCTTTCTTTTTTGTATTGGATGTGTCCCTACATTGATTTCTATGCATTTGGTGGAAAAGTTGCCTCTTTCAATTTTATGGAGTAGGTTTTGTAGGGGAAGACTTATTCATAAGAATGGGTCTTGGGGTGTCAGTTCAGTGTAGTATGTTGGCCTTGATTCTAGGTGGATGCAGTAGTGTAGATTCCATGTAGTTTCTTCAGCTGTAATTCACACTGTGGTGTTTGCAAGTTGCTCAGCGGCTTATGCTGCAATGGTGGTGCAGCTTTGCCACAGGTGGTCTTGCCAGTCTGTTTCTCAAGTTAGGGGTGCATGTGTGCACATGGTGGGTTGACCAACTTGAGGTCTTGCTCACTGAGGTTTGGGCCATTGAGCTGTTACTCTGGCTGGAAGCATAGGCACATAGTTGCTCAGCCAGTCTGTGGACATGTCTGCCAGGAGAGCCTGCAGGGCTATTTCTCAGGCCCAGAACACAACTGCACAGCTTCTTGGTTGGCCTGGGGGGATGTTTCCTGGGGGCAACTCACAGAGCCGTTTATTAGGCTCAGGATGCAGGTGCAGAGCTGCTCAGCTAGCCTGGGGGTATGTCTGCCAGGGGCAGCCCACAGGGCTATTTCTCAAGCCCAGGTTGTGATCACATTTCTTCTCAGCTTGCCTGGATGCACGTCTGCTGGGGGCGACCTATGGAGCTGCTTCTCAGGTCCACGGTGTGGGCTCTTGGGTGTTTGGCTAGCCTGGGGATGTGCACACCAGGGGCACCCTGTGGGACTGTTTCTCAGGCCTTTACTGGGGGCACAGGACCATTTGGCAGCTGAGGGACATATCTGCATGCGGTGGAGAGCTCTGTGGGGCTGTTTCTCAGGCTTTGTGCATGGGTGTGTAGCCACTCTGCTGGCCCAGGGGTCTCTCAGTTTCTTGGAGGCTTGGAGGCCTCTTCTGCTTGAGGGAGGGCGTGCAGCAGCTTGGCTAGTTCAAGGGGGATTTCACCCTGAGCAGGATTGCCAGACTGTTCCTCCAGCTGGAAATGGGACTGAGGGTCTGGTTTCCCTGCTGTGCAGGACCAGCATCACAGCCCGGGCTCCACGCAGCTGATGCTGTGCCATTTAGCCAACCATGTCGGTTTGGCGGAATAAAGATGGAGCCCCAGTGCTGGGCAGGTGCAATGGCTTTTGGCCCCCAGAAGAGGATGTACTCTAAAGGTTGGCTGAGGTCTCAGGATGGCACTGTGCTGCAGCAGCTTGTCTCACAGACGGGGGTGGGTGAGGGGTGGGAAGTGTACACCTTGTGCTCCTAAGCTTAGGTGATGCAGCCGCCTGAGTTCCTGGCAGCTCTCCAAACCAGGTCTAGGGCCTATGAGGACTGTGGGATTCTCCTGTAGTAAGGATTATAAATGTTTGTAGCAGCAACAGGGGCTAGTGGAGATCTTCTGCTTCACTTTTCCTCATAATGGAAAGTCCTGCCTGACTCCGGACAGATCTGATTCAGATACAGAAGGTGAGGCTACAGAGGCAGGGTGCCTCCATGCTGCCCTCCTGGATTTCCCGTCTCCACTCTCTTCAACACTCTGGTCAGATCTTAGCTGTTTATTCATTGCCTTAGTGCTTTTGTGTGAAGGGGATGAATGCTAGGCATCACCAGCCAGCCATCTTACTGATATCACTCCCAGAAAAAATATTAAAATGTTTCCTTTACCCTAAAAATTCTTCCACATGATCGTTAACATAATAATAAGATACCACATTAGACTCATCAGGCTGGCAAAAATCAACACACGTGGTAACACTAGGTATTAATGGGCCATGAGGAATCAGGGATACAGAGTGGCACATTCACTTTGGAAAGTCTTATAGCAATGTCCAGAGGACAGACACACCAGTAACACAGCAGTAGCTTCCACTTCTAGGGGTTTTAGAGGGACTCTCTCACATGGGCATGGGAAACACGGATGAGGTCATTTGCTCAGCACTATTTCAAGCAGTGAGAGATGGCAACAACCAAACTGACCAGCAGTAGGGAAGTAGGCTTATTCATATACAGATGGTTAAAATAGTGAGCCACAGCAGTATGTGTCATCCTGGGCAAGCTCAAAAATAATGTGGCAATTTTTACTGCATAAATGATGTGAATTTTTTTAAACATACAAAATAATTATATAAATTATATTGGTAAAGATATACACAACAAACATGTTTTTTTAAGTCATGGGGGCTGAGCCTGGTGGCTCATGCTTATAATGCTAGCACTCTGGGAGACTGAAGGGGATTGCTTGAGTCAGGAGTTTGAGACCAGCTTGGGCAACATAGAGAGGCCCTGTCTTAAATTAAAAAAAAAAAAAAAAAAAGAGTCATGGAAATAATATTTACTTAAGGATGGCGTTTACCTGTGGGAAAGGAGAAAGACTTTTCTTTTGCACACATCCTTCTGCTCTTCCTTGCCAGACAGGCTGCTGGCCAACCCCATTCCTTGGCTGCCCAAAACCCAGCACAGACACTAGACAGTCAATGCTAGGTATTAAATCAATAATGAGAGCAGCTGGCATTTGATTTGGATAGCTTATGATTTGCAAACCACATTCACATGCATCATCTCATTTAGTCATCACACCACCCCGTGAGGGAGATATTAATATCATTACTGTCTTACAGATGAGGAAACTGAGATCACACAAGCAGAAAATAGCTGAACTGCAACTTCAACCTTGGACCTCTGCTCCATGCCCTTCAACTACTTGGCCCTCAGAGAGAGCATAAACCAGCCAGATCCTTTCCAGACCATGAATCAATAAGAGCACTTCTCTGCCTCATTTGCCCTCATTAAAAACCCACAAGACATAAATCACAATTTATGGCCAATAAATCTGAAATTTACAGGCTTTTGAGTGAATATTGAAGTTTGATTTAAATGGAATCACTCTTATCTCAATTTGAAATCCAGTGATAGAATTACCATTTCTCTCTGTCACCCCTCCCCTACTTAATTATCCATGAGTGTTTTCAGTTTACATTATTAGAGTTTCCTCTAGATCTCTAAGTAATATATGGCTGTAAAAAAGTATTTCACCTCAATCAGGACTAAAAAGGGCTAGAGAGAACATAGAGGAGAAAAAGAGGGAAGTTGCTATGTCATAATTAGCAATCAGGAGAAACTCCCATCTATGTATGTGTACCTCCTCTGTCCTGAAAGGAAAATTGCTTAAGAATCCAGATCACTGGGTAGAAATTCCAAAGGGTGGAGCCATGACTTTATCAACCATTACCTGCATAAAACATGCACCTGCTTCACAAGTCACTGAGTAAACTAACCCCATGCATAGAAGGAACTGGACAGGGGCATGAGTTAGGATATAGTTGCATGACTTAAAGAGGTCAGACCAGATGACTGTGAGACCTCTTCCAGCTTAAAATAGTCAATGATTAGGGGTGGCACCAAGAAGGCCGAATAGGAATAGCTCCAGCCTTTAGCTCCCAGCATGAGTGACACAGAAGATGAATGATTGCTGCATTTCCAATTGAGGTACCAGGTTCATCTCACTGGGACGTGTCGGACAGGGTGTAGGACAGTGGGTGCAGCCCAAAAAGCAAGAGCCAAAGCAGGGCAAGGCATCACCTCACCCAGGAAGCACAAGGGGAAAGGGAATTCCCTTTCCTAGCCAAGGGAAACCGTGACACACAACACCTGGAAAATCGGTTCACTCCCACCCTAATACTGCACTTTACCAAGGGTCTTAGCAAATGGCACACCAGGAGACTACATCCCGCGCCTAACTCAGAGGATCCCACACCCACAGAGCCTCCCTCATTGCTAGCACAGCAGTCTGAGATCTAACTGCAAGGCCTCAGGGAGGCTGGGGGAGGGGCGCCAGCCATTGCTGAGGCTTAAGTAGGTAAACAAAGTGGCCAGGAAGCTCGAACTGGGTGGAGCCCACCACAGCTCAAGGAGGCCTGCCTGCCTCTGTAGACTCCACTGCTGGGGACAGGGCATAGCTAAACAAAAGGCAGCAGAAACCTCTGCA
Organism: Mandrillus leucophaeus; assembly: GCF_000951045.1. NCBI lineage: Eukaryota > Metazoa > Chordata > Mammalia > Primates > Cercopithecidae > Mandrillus > Mandrillus leucophaeus. The sequence continues at coordinate 3,252,853 of NW_012106919.1, read as the reverse complement.
GATGTAAATGTCCCTGTCTGACAGCTTTGAAGAGAGCAGGGATTCTCCTAGCACTGAGTTTGCGATCTGAGAATGGACAGACTGCTCAAGTGGGTCCCTGAGCCCTGAGTAGCCTAACTGGGAGACATCTCCCACTAGGGGCAGACTGACACCTCACACCTCACATGGCCAGGTACACCTCTGAGACAAAGCTTCCAGAGGAATGATCAGACAGCAACATTTGCTGTTCAGCAATATTCACTCTTCTGCAGCCTTCGCTGCTAATACCCAGGCAAACAGGGTCTAGAGTGGACCTTGAGCAAACTCCAACAGACCTACAGCTGAAAGGACATCCACACCAAAACCCCATCTGTACATCACCATCATCAAAGACCAAAGGCAGATAAAACCACAAAGATGGGGGAAAAGCAGTGCAGAAAACCTGGAAATTCTAAAAGTCAGAGTGCCTCTCACCCTCCAAAGGAATGCAGCTCCTCACCAGCAATGGAACAAAGCTGAACGGAGAATGACTTTGACGAGTTGAGAGAAGAAGGCTTCAGACAATCAAACTTCTCCGAGCTAAAGGAGGAATTACGAACCCAGCAGAAAGAAACTAAAAACCGGCCGGGCGCCGTGGCTCAAGCCTGTAATCCCAGCACTTTGGGAGGCCGAGGCGGGTGGATCACGAGGTCAGGAGATCGAGATCATCCTGGCTAACATGGTGAAAC
>NW_012106919.1:3250363-3250751 GCF_000951045.1 Mandrillus leucophaeus | reverse complement strand
AGCAAATGGAAAACAAAAAAAAGGCAGGGATTGCAATCCTAGTCTCTGATAAAACAGACTTTAAATCAACAAAGATCAAAAGAGACAAAGAAGGCTGTGACATAATGGTAAAAGGATCAATTCAACAAGAAGAACTAACTCCTAAATATATATGCACCCAATACAGGAGCACCCAGATTCATAAAGCAAGTCCTTAGAGACTTACAAAGAGACTTACACTCCCACACAATGAATTCCAGAATCATGAACCATCTGGAAGGGGCTGAGGACACATATGAAGTACAGTCTAAAGTTTCAGGATCAGTTTTGGGAGCCAGATGTTCTTCATTTACGGGCAAAAGACCAGAGGATCAAGGAAACTGAAAAATACAGCACAGCCTAGATCCAG
>NW_012106919.1:3190364-3249393 GCF_000951045.1 Mandrillus leucophaeus | reverse complement strand
AACCATCATTCTCAGCAAACTATCGCAAGAACAGAAAACCAAACACCGCATGTTCTCACTCATAGGTGGGAATTGAACAATGAGAACACTTGGACACAGGAAGGGGAACATCATACACTGGGGCCTGTTGTGGGGTCAGGGGAGTGGGGAGGGATAGCATTAGGAGATATACTTAATGTAAATGACGAGTTAATGGGTGCAGCACACCAACATGGCACATGTGTACATATGTAACAAACCTGCACGTTGTACACATGTACCCTAGAACATAAAGTATAATTTAAAAAAAAGAAATTTTAAAAAAAGTCAGTGATTCTAGTCTGTGGTCTACTCCGCCATAATCCTTGTGACTCCAATAAAGGTACCTGCTATGTGTGCTAAACTTAAATCTTTCAAAGTCCTTTTACTGCTATTCTGCCCAGACTACAGTGGACAGCCCATTCAAAACAGTGACAGAGGTTTCTTAAAGTGGATTCAGTGGCTACAGGGAGAACTGACAGCTGACAGCGAGGTAGAAGAGAGCAGGAAACATAAGTAGAAAAGCATAATGGCCACATTCTATATAGCATAATTGGCTCCAAAGGCATCCTGGCAGGATGCACAGTATAGTGATTGATGTGGATAATCACTCTGAGTCATCAAGAGGGGCTAAATTACAGATATGTCACTGGGAGCTGGTCACACAACTGATTTACAAAATATCTGTTGGATACCCAGTATGCACCTAACTGTGTCTGGATCCTGGGGATAGAAAGATGGATAAGGCATGGTCCCCACCCTCAAAACGCTCTCTGAGCTTCAGTTTCTCCTGTTGTAAGAAGAGGAAGCCAAAGGACATGATTCCTAAGAGTCCTTGCTAGAAGTTCTGAATGCTTTATGCATTAGGGCTTGAACTGCAATGATCCTAGGCAATGATAATCCAGATAATATAATCCTGTTTTGCAAATGAGCAAACTGAGGCACAGAGGGGTTAGCATCTTGTTCAAGGTCACATGGTCAATGAGGAGCAGAGTCAGGACAGTCAGCATGTGGACCAATTACATAGAAATAGAAAGTTCATCTTACTCCCATCCATGTTCTTTCCACACTATCTTCCTTCCCCCAAAAGGACAATAAGAATAGATAGAGAACAGCTCGTGCATTTGACAACTGCATAGATTTACAGGTCTGGAACACAAAATTCACCAGCTACAAAACCAAAACTATGTGAAATTGGACAGTAATAAATACCCATAAGATGAAGTGCACCAAAATGGCACCGAAGGATCTGTCAAAATCCACTGCAAGGTAAGTCCAAAAAGTTAATAATGATGAATTCTAGGGACACAGGCTGAACAACTAAAATATCTTTGAGAGAAAATGTGATTGAAGGAAAAATGTGGCTTTGGAGCACAATGTTTCTCTCTCTCTCTCTCTCGCTCTCTCTCACTCTCTCTCGCGCGCGCGCGTGCACACACACACACACACACACACACACACACACATATCACTGCTGCGAGAGGTGGTCCAGGCACAGAGAAGGAGGATGTCTCGGTGCACCTTACTTTCTTCCCTCATGGCTGGTGCAGGGCACCTGTTAACCCTGCTGTTACTGATAACAGAGATCTGTGGTGGGAAACAGGTGCCACGTCTTCCTACAGAACAGTGTACAAATGGAGAAGGAAGGAGCGGAAGGCCCATTGGGTCAATATAAATGGTTTATAATGCCAAGCAGAGATGATCGCTGGCATGTTGTTCCACATCGAGATAGCAAGAGTCAAATTAGCTAGGTGTGGTGGCATGTGCCTTTGGTCCCGGCTGAGGTGAGAGGATGACTTGCACCTGGGAGGTAGAGGTTGCGGTGACCTAAGATCTCACTCCAACCTGGGTGACAGAGTGAGAACCTATCCCCTGCTCCAAAAAAATAAAATATGGGCCTAAGAATGAACATTTATTGAACATCTACTCTTCTAGATGCTCTGCTAGATATTTTATAAACATTAGCTGATATGGTTTGGCTCTGGTTCCTACCCAAATCTCATGTTGAATCGTAATCCCCAGTGTTGAGGGAAGACCTGCTGGGAGGTGATTGGATCATGGGGGCAGATCTCCTCCTTGCTATTCTCATGAGAGTGAGTGAGTTCTCGTGAGATCTGGTTGTTTAAAAGTGTGTAGCGCATCCCCCTTGGCTCTCTCTTCCTCTTGCTAGCCATGTGAGACTTGCCTGCTTCCCCTTCACCCTTCTGCCATGATTGTAAGTTTCTGGAGGCCTCCTAGCCATGTTTCCTGTACAGCCTGGGGAACTGTGAGTCAATTAAACCTCTTTTCTTCAATTGCCCAGTCTCAGGTAGTTCTTTATAGCAGTGTAAGAACGGACTAATACACTAGCTCATCCATTCCTCACAAGTCTCTGAGGCAGGGCATGTTTGCACAGGATTACATTGCTAGCAAGTGGCAGAGCAAGGATTTGAAGGCAACTTGAGTTCAGGGCTCCAGCTCTTCACACTCCTCCACATGGCCTCTGTAGCATAAGTTCCAGCTCCAATACTTATCAGTTATGTGGCCTTAGAGGAATCATTTCATCTCTATAATCCTCAGGTTTCTGATACCTGCTCATCTCATGGGATTATTGTGCAAATCAAAGGAGAGAAAATATGTGAGAGCACTTTGCTAACTGAAAAGACTTATGCAATGATGATAACATTAGTAACAATAATAATAATAATAACATATATTGAGCGCCAGATACTGGGATCACTGCTTTATATAGATTATTTCATTTAATGCTCACGGCAATTTGTGAAGTGAGTACTATTAAAACCATTCCATAGATGAAGAAACTAGGCTCACAGAGGTGGAGTAACTTGCACCACATCACACTCTGGCAAGTGGCCAGGCTGGGGTGCAAACACAGATTCAACTACTCCAGGACCCTTGCTATGAGTCGGGTGCTGAACACCTAGGCCTTCCTCTACCTTCCGCAGTTTTATTACCCTCCTCCCCTGTGGCCTCAGGGCATAAAGGTCCTGGCCTAGCTTAAGTTTCCCCTTAGATGTTCGAATTGGAATCATGTGGGAAGGCCAATGCCTTCTGCAATTGAAAGGTGCATGTTTTCAGTTTTTATCTGTATCTTGTCTTTGTCCAACTGATATGGTTTAAATGCGTCTCCACCCAAATCTCACCTTGAATTGTAATAATCCCCACGTGTCAAGGGCGGGGCCAGGTGGAGAAAATTGAATCATGGGCATGATTTCCCCAATACTGTTCTTGTGGGAATGAATAAGTCTCATGAGATCTGATGGTTTCATAAGTGGGAGTTCCCCTGCACAAATTTCTTTCCTGCCTCCACATAAGACATCCCTTGCTCTTCTGCCATGATTGTGAGGCCTCCTCAGCCATGTGGAACTGTGAGTCAATTAAAACCCCTTCCTTTATAAATTACCCAGTCTCAGGTATGTCTTTATTAGCAGCGTGAGAACAGACTAATACACCAACTGACTTGAAAAATGCCACCAAGAACATGTACTGCTTGCTGGCAATGTGCCACTCCTGAGCAAGGTCCTGAGTTAGGAGACAAACATGCTCAGGGTTCCCAGGGTTCACAGCCTGACGGAGGAGCATGGATATATACAGCATTTATACATTCAACAATAATGATGAGTCAGGCTCTGTGTTAAACCCTGGCGACACCAACATGAGTAAACAGCACAGAGCATTACGGGCACCAAGTGGGCTATCCCTGGGGGTGAACGGGGTCCACAGCAAACGGTCCTGACCTGTGTGGTTGGGAGTAGAAAGGGCCAGAAAATCCTCTCAAAGGAAGTGGGGTTTCAGAGCTACCACACACTGATTGCGTGCCCTACTGAAGAATCTGTGTATTTCATCCTTAATCCTCATGGCAACAATCCTATTGGGTAGATATTATTTTATAGATGAGGCCTTAAATAACTTTGGTAAGTGGCAGAGCCAGACTCTGATCCCAGAGGCTCTGACCCCAGAGTTGATGCTCTTTCTAATACATAAGTTTACCTCTAAGAACGCTGTGCTACAGGCTCTGATGGGGGGAGACGGCAGCCCACGAATGAACAGAACAGGAATGTGGAACTGACTAGGTCGTCTGGAAGGTGTCGTGGAGGAGGTGTGACTTGGTAGAATGATTGGGGCCAGGCTTTGGGGAGATTCTTTCATTATTCTAGTGAGTCTTCTAGGTCATGTGCAGGGAAGAACACTCTACAGCAAGCTTGTCCAACCCCCGGCCCATGGGCCACATGTGGCCCAGATGGCTTTCAATACAGCCCAACACAAATTTGTAAACTTTCTTAAAACATCATGAGGGCTTTTTTGCAATTTTTTTTTTTTTTTTTTTTTTTTTAGCTCATCAGCTATCCTTAGTGTATTTTATTTTTCTTCCAATGTGACCCAGGGAAGCCAAAAGACTGGAAACCCCTGACTACAGGGCCAAGGCCATTTGCCTAGCAGTCCAGGGGATAAGGGATTTTTTTGGTGGGGAAGGTAAAGATGAGGAACCGCCTTTGGGTTTTGGGAAACAGAAATCCACTCATATTAACTTACAGGCACTTTGCAGAACCCAAGAGCCAGAAGTGCGCTGTGACCTCAGGATTGATGGCTAGGGAAAGGGCCAGAACCCAGGCCCGGGTCAGCAGCCTCCTCCCTTCTGTCACAGCTTCTCCCTGGGGTCCACCTCATCCTTTCCCCTCCAGTCAGGCTTTCACTGCCTCTGGGTAGCAGGGCAAAGATGCCTTCACACACTTCCTAAGATCTAACATCTCTGACCTGCAGTTTTAACTCCCCAGGAGGGAGTCTGATGTGTTCCCCTCTGGGCATACCACTGTGGCCAGGGAATAAAGTTGTCTCATCTCAGAGAAGGGGGAATGTGAGCTGGGTAGACCCCCAGAGGTCATGCAGGAGTGACCTGTGTTGGGAACGGGCCCCCCAAAATCTGGCCATAAACTGACCCCAAAACTGGCCATAAACAAAATCTCTGCAGCACTGTGACATGTTTGTGATGGCCATGACATCCATGCTGGAAGGTTGTGGGTTTACCGGAATGAGGGCAAGGAACACCCGGCCCACCCAGGGCGGAAAACCACTTAAAGGAATTCTTAAACCACAAACAATAGCATGAGCAATCTGTGCCTTAAGGATATGCTCCTGCTGCAGATAACTAGCCCAAACCATCCCTTTATTTGAGCCCATCCCTTTGGTTCCCATAAGGAATACTTTTAGTTAATCTATAATCTATAGAAACAATGCTTATCACTGGCTTGCTGTTAATAAATATGTGGGTAAATCTCTGTTCGAGGCTCTCAGCTCTGAAGGCTGTGAGAGCCCTGGTTTCCCACTCCACATCTCTATATTTCTGTGTGTGTGCCTTTAATTCCTCTAATTCCTCTAGCACCACTGGGTTAGGGTCTTCCCTATCGAGCAGTCCTGGAGAGGTATCCGGTTACAGGCATGGTCAGAACCCAAGTTCTGGGGAGACAGTGCTGAGAGTTTTGCACTTTTAGTTTCTCACTCTGCCCTTTAAAGTAATACATTGGCTTCCACATTTATAATTCTGTGGAGTTATTAAATCCAGAAATAAAGATTTAATCTTTTAAGCTCTGCATTGTAAAAGCAGAAGTTAAAGACCAGGCAAAGGAAAGCTCGCCAGCCAGGCTGAGGGGTCCACAGGGCCTGTGGAGGCCACAGCTGCCAACAGGAGCTAAGGCCACAGGACAGCCCCTGCTCTCCAGCTGGAGAAATAGAAAAGTTCTCCTGGCCCAGAGACCACACTACCCTGCAAAGGCAGACACGGAGAGGCTGGGCAGCAGGCCCTCAAGAGACCTATCTTGAAGGCCCTGAGAAATACCAGGACAGTCTCAGCAGCTCTCAAAATGCGCATGCTTTCCTCTAAACCAGGTAGAGGAGTGGGGAGCAGTGGAAGGGGAGGCCCCCAGGAGCCTCAGGGAAGGGGTGCCTGTTCAGGGAGAGATGAGAAGAGGCCCAGAAAATCTGAGACTGGAGGAGGAGGAAAAGGAGGGCTTGGTTTCTGTTTAGCTCAGAGCCCATCCCAGAAGAAACATTGACAGCTGAATCAACAACTTCATCCTGTCCATCTCTACCCTGTCCCTCTCCACCATCCAGGGCGCTCACAACACTGGCTCAGCTTCCTTGATTAGAATGAACAAGACAAACACTTTGGATTCTCTGGCAGGCAGATGCTGAGACCAGCACTGGAGAAGAGAGGATATTGAGAACAAAGAGGGGAGCTTAGGAGGTAAAGCAGGAAACCCTGAGGCCCAGTGTGGTGGAGAGGGGAACCCTCTCAATACTGCCTTGTGAAGGAGAAACAACATCTGGACCTAAGACCTAGCAGACAGCTGCCTCCACCACAGCAGCCCCTCCTGGTTCTTGGTGCCCTTCCCACATCCCCATCCTTGGGTGTTTACTGTATCAGGGCCAGGCATTGGGGCACATGTGGGACTTCTCTTTGGGCTTTTAACCCCTCTCCTCTCCTAGGTCCTTTGCTTTCCACTGTCTTTCGTTCAACCAAATCAGAGGTCATAACCTATTTCTGCCAAGTGATGGGTTGTGGAGGGTCTGAGGTGGTTCTGAGGCTACTTGTGGATGATAGGATTTAGCTACTGGTGCCGTCTCCTGAAGCAGCAGATAATTTCGTTTAATGAATTTGGACAGTTCGCTGGATCCGCCCACACAGTTCTACTCACCTTCCAAAATGCTTCCAAAATAGCACTAGCTGTTGCACAGAAGCCAAAAAGAAAGAAGAGAAAAGTAATAAATGACAAGGCCCCAGAGATTTCTGCCCTTTCAGAAAAGCCTGAATGAACTTTTCCAGAGAAATTGTAAGCCTAAAAAAAAGAAAAGATGCTTTTTGCTTTTTTTCTTTCTTTCTCATGGAGGTGGAATCAGGCAAAGATAGATGCCACAAAGATGAGCACACACATGTAACGCAGAAGAAGCTGGTTACCTGGTTTTCATGGAAGTGACAAGGCGTTAAGAATGTACTTCAAATACACGTTCCTTGACATCACTTATACACCCGGAGTCTCAGGTTATGCTCTCATCAAGGGCATCAGAGCAGCTCCTGGTGTTTGGTGCTCTAACAAGGTCACTCCAGAGACACAACCCGACCCTACAGCCTCCCGTCACACACAGCTACACAGCTAGCAGACAAGCTCCCCTGCCACACGCGGGCACACATACACATACAGTCACACTAGGGAGACGACAGGCACCTCTACCACACACTGGCAGTGTCCCCCCACCCCCCACCAACCCCACAGTCACACCAGGGAGCAGACAGGGACCTCTGCCACACACAAGCACCCCTCACCCACAACACACAGTCACGCCAGGGAGCAGACAAGCTCCCCTTCCTTCCACCTGGGGCACCCACAGTCCCCACGCTGCGCTGCCAGCCCTGTGGCCCAGACCCCATTCTCCAGGCCTGCGCTCAGAATGCCCTTCCCCCTCAGCCCCTCCCTGTGCACCACGCGCGCCGCAGCCAGCTGTTCCGTGGGCAGACCCTTCCGTGGGCTGACAGGTGGTGATTACTGTTGCCAGCCCCACATTAGGAGAGAATCGAATGGGAGAGAGCCCCTGCCTGCCCCGGGCTCCCTACAATAGCGCCTTTGTGAGGCGCTTCACTGTCTTTCTTTCCCCTTCCTCATCAACCTACATCTGGAGCAGCTCTGCCTGAGGAGAAAAGAAAAAAAGACAAAGGGAGGCTCACAGGGCCCTGATGGAGCCACCCCACCTGGGGTGGGAAGGCAGGCTGTGCTTTGGGGAGAAGGCTGTGCCCCTTCCCCGCACTTGGCTAGGGCAAATAACCAAGAGGACCCCCAGGGCTACCTGAGGTGGACTCCTCATAAAAGCAGTGGATCCTGCCCATCAGCCAGCCTTGCCCCTGCACGCTGAGCACGAAGCAGTGAGGGTGAGGCCGGGGTGGGAGCCTGGTGCAGAAATCAGCAGATTCCTGGAGACTGGAGTCCAAAGCCCGGAGCCTTCCTCCTCCTCTCCCTTCTGCCTTCCCCAGATTACCCTCTGCAATCCAACACCAGAGGCCAGGGTATGGGCCAGAGAGGGTTAAGTTTCCAGAAGTCCTGACGGGTTCCGGCCAGGTTCAGGGCTGGAGTGGGTAGGTGAGGGTGATGAGGGTGGAGAAGAGGAAAGCAGGAATAGGCTGCGGACCGGGTAAGGCCAACATCTGGGACACGGTCACTGCCCCTCCTCCCTGCCCAAACCGCAGACGCTGTGGCAGCAGGAAAATCAGAGCAGTGTAGACCAAGAACGATTGTGCAACCTGGCCCTGCAGGAGCGCAACGCTGGAGGTGGGAGTGGAGAGGTCTGGGGTGCGGGGCAGAGTCCGCTTTAGAGGAGAAACTTCAGTTCTTACTAAAAACACAGGCAGGCATTCAGGGCTCTGGTTTCCACCCTAGACTGCAATGCAACTAACATCCATTTTGTACTTCAAAATCCTCTGAGAATCGGAATTGGAAGCTCTGCCCTGGGCCCCAGTGTCTCCCAGTCAGAGGCACGGTGCCACTGAGGTTCTGGGATGGCTGCTGTGGATTGGCTGCTGTGGATGGCAGTGGGTGTGGAAGGAGGCCTTTCGCCCAGCCTCCTAAAGTGGCGGGATTCTGCCGCTTCCCCCAGGCGCCTCACTGTAAACTCTTCCTCAGCAAAGGGAGCCCAGCCAAGTCCTTAATAGGGCTCAAGGAGTGCGGATGGGTTGAGAGGGAGAAAATGGATGGTCAGGGGGAAGTTGGATCTGAGGGCTACCCAAACACACACAGGAGAGGAGTAGTGGATTTTCCTTTTAATGCAAAATGTTGCAATACAAAACTGTGGAGAAAGTCCTGTTCTTCAGGACACTGAAGGGAGGAGTGAGGAAGAGAGGGCAGAGCTGGACGTCTCCTCCTATTTCTCCCTCCCCAAGTCACTCTGAGGGCAAGAACACTGCTGCCTGCTCCTGGGGCCTGCCCCCATACAAGGTCAGTGCTCCGGGTCTGGGTCATCTTAGTCTGAAATTTGTTGACGTGGGGCAGGAGAGCAGGAGGGAACATTGAGGGTTTTGACTCTTTGAGCTCTACAAGGATTACTCAGGATCTGGAGTTCTGTATGAAACAAAGGAGCTGCAAGAATTTGATTGCCATTGGCTAAAAATGTAGAGGATTTGAGCCACAACTGGCCCACATTTGAAGAATGAGGAACAGGAAATTTAGTGGGGATATAATATAAATGTATGGGAGCAAGAAAGAGGGAAAAAACAAGGCTAGCTCCTCAAACCTCCTCCTCTTTCTTCCTCATCTCCAGCTTATAGACAATCTGGTAGCCATCATCCCAGGCATAGAGCTGGCGTTCTCGGGGATTATAGCGGAGGCTGGCATGGGCACCATATCTGCGGGGAAAATAAGGGAGTGCTGCCCGTTCAGGGGTCAGGGTGCCGCTGGCATCAAAGGAGCACTGGATGCGGGCCCGACTGGCAGGACGGGTGTTATAGACGACATAGAGGGTCCCACAGATGACAAAGGCAGCCTCAGCATTCTCTCTGGGACATGGTGTATCCCACTGCTGCTCTGTGTCCAGTGTCTGCGGATCTAACTTGGCCAGACACAAGTGCCTGTCATCCTCTTGGGTGGCATAGACAGCCCAAAGACCTTCCTCATCAGCTGCCAGGTCGATGTAGGTGTCTGCTGTCAGGCCGTATGGGGGAATCAACCCCTCTGCTGGGAATACTGAGCTGTCCACCACTGTCCGGTTTGCCAGGTGGAATTTGATGAGCTGCAAAGTGTTCTCCAGCTCACCACCCCCGCCAGGTCTTCCAGGAGGCCTCCGGGCAAAATAAAGAAAGCCACCATATACCAGCTGCCCTGTGCCTACCCAGGGAAAGGGCACCCGGACTCGGGAAGCTTTCCGGGCAGCCATGGCAAGGGTGAAGTCACGCAGCCTTGGGAAGACAAAGGCTGTGTCATTCTGTGTCCCATCTAACACGTAGATCTTCTCTGTTTGCCCCAGTGGATCCTTGGTCCACAGACCAGCTGGGCCACCAAATCGCTTCAGAATCTTCATTGATCTCACTTGAGAGATTGTGTAGCCACAGTCTGATGAGAAAAGCACAGGAAAAGGAAATAGAGGTAAGAATTAGATGCCTCCAGCAGGAACTCCCCCAGGGTGGGCGATCTGGAGAATAGTGAGCATTTGCCCAGTGGATGCCTCCACTCTTAGGGAGAATTGAGAAACAGCGGGTACCACAGCGGCCTGGATCCCCAGAACCTCTCCTTAATAGACCTGGCATTACAGAGGTTTCCCTGAAACAGATTCCAGAAGACAGAGCCACAATGGACTGGGACAAAGAGAAAAAAAGAGTAAGAAGCTAGGAAGGAAGAGTATCAGTTCTGAGAGACTTAGGGGCCTGCTTTTAGATCATTTACCTGTCACCATATCATACTTCTCATTTCTTCTTCCCTTGCCTTTGGTCCCAGGGCCTCCAGTCACCTTCTCATCAAACTCTACACAGGGCAGAGCTGGGTTCTGGGTCTCCAGATAGTCCACCTCCCGCTCCAGACGATCCACTCTCCCGGAGATGGTGTCAGCCTCAGTTCTGAGTGCCTCCCGCTCCTTCTCTGCCACCTCCAGCAGTGGCAGCATCTTGTTCTTGAAGTCCCGCAGCTCAGCAGCATGCCGACTACTCTGGTCCTGGCACTGGGCCAGCCGTTCCTGAAGGGATGGGGGATCAGGAGGGAGGCTGCAGGGTTACAACTCCCAGGCAGGGAGAGGCCCAACTCGGGAGTCAGGAATGGGAAAAAAAGAGAAAACTCAGCCAGGCTTCAATATCCCCTTCCATTCCTGCAGAAAAGGAAACCAGATGTGCAGAGGTGCTAAATGTGTAAAGAGCCTAACTGAGATTCACCTAGGCCCCTACCCCGACTCCATGTCCTCCAGCCCGCGTTCTCTGTGAGCAGTGCCACTGAGTCACCTGAGCCTCTAGGCAGGTCTAAGCGCATGAAGGTGTGAAGAGGTCTCTGCTCCCTTAGCAATTATCCTCTGGGAACTAAAATGCTACAGATCTCAACCTGTTAAAAAGACAGGAAATTATAGATTCCCTGGGAACCTCCAACTTCAACAGAATCATCAGCTCCTCCGGAGATGCAGCCCCACAATCTTGGTTCTCGTTTCCACTCTGCCCCCTTATTCTATCTAATCCCAGAGTTAAAACGCAAAAGTCTATTTGCTTTGGAATTGTTCTATGTGGGGAAAGAGGAGGGCTTGTCATTCTGAAGGTCCTCTTATTAAGGGAGAATTTTCTGTAGAGTCTTACAGAGCCCTTTCTTGTTATCCCCAGATCCCTAACAAACTGGTTGAACCAATAGACCTGGAATCCTTCTAGGCTGGGCTAGAAGGGGGTCCCTCACCTCTAAAGCAGCTAGTCGGCGTTCCATGTACTCCACCAGGTGGTGCTGCTGTCCTTGAAGGGGTCCCGACCATGACAAAAGGCAGAAGATGAGGAGAGGGGTGCTGGGCCCCATGGCAGCCGGGAGAGTGGTGCCAGAGTAGAAGGAACTTACAGTCGGCCTCTTCCCCTCAAGCCTGAGGGTTAGCTTTGGAGGCGGGGTGGGGGCGGTGCCTTCTCTCTTTCTGATCTCTGGGTCTCTCTCACTACTCTGGAATGCTTTCAGTCTCTTTACAATCCCCACCCCCTCCTTTCCGCCAGGATTGATCAAACACAGATGGCCCCATTGCACAGCAGCCAGAAGCCTTAACCACCTCCCGCCTAGGCTGTAGGCTCCCCTGGAGGGGAAAGAGATGGAAACCCAAAGGCAGAGGCCTCTGGGCAGTCAAGCAGGAAAGCTAGCTGCAGGAAGCAGAGACCCCAGAGAAAACTCAGCAAACGCCATTCCTGTTTCAGGAAAGTTTCACCAGTGCTGACTTCTTAAGAAACTGACATCTTTCATTAATCCTTCCCTTCCCTGCAATGAGTGGGTTGTTTTCAGCCTTGTTCAGTAGAAACTCGAAGCTGGGGAGGTGAGATTTGAGGGGAGGAAGCAGGAAAAAAAAGGCCCAAGTGGTCAAGCCCAACTTATTCTAAAGCTCATTGGCGCCACCTTGTGCTAAGCACCTAGTGTCATCTCTCATGATTAATATAAAAACTAAGGCTTAGACTCATCCCACGAGGAAAATTTTCCACAAAAGCCAAATATATTGAATTTACAGGGGTTTTCACCACTAAAATGCAGATTTCCCCCAAGACTATCCAATTACTACTTTGGATAGGCTTGGATTGGCTATGCAAATCTCTCTCTGATTTAGCCCAAGAAGAAAATATAACTGAGATTAAAAAAAAAAAAAAAAGAGGTCACTGAGAAGTTAGTAAATTAACTCTTGATTGTCTGGAAGTAAGGCTGACAGCAGCGCTGTTTTTCATGGCTTTCCTTTGCTTGAAAGAGGCCGGGTATATTCTCTCACCAAAACTGAGGAGTGTTCAATGAGTTCACATTAATTTACTATACATTCATTTATTGCGGGGGGGGGGGCGGAATCTGAAATACATATACATATATGTATGTTGTTGCAGTCTAAATCAGTGTATTCTGACCCCCTTACTACTGGGAGAAAAGACTGTTGGTTATTTCTCTCAGTTGTGGTCCAAAAGGGTATTTCTGAGTGTTTCTCATTTCTATACCCCAACTAAAGCTGCAGGAGCATCCGAAATGAATTAATGGCCACCATAAGGTAGACATGGCCTGACACACAGGTCAAAAAAAAAAAGAAAAATCAAAGAGAGCATTTACTCAGAGACCTGCAGTCGTTAATCCAAACAACCCCCTATTTCTTTATCGGGAGAAATTCTACTCACTTTAGAATCAAGAGAATCTGACAGAGAGGTTCCTTCTCTAAAAAGGACCATGACTCTTAACGGTACAGCTTGAAAGGAGGGGAAAAATAGCAGCTTCCTGTGGTGACTCATCTTTTCATTCTGCTACTGCTATTTGGCAAAATACACTAGGAAACAAAGCTTAATTAGCCTGTCTCAGATGTCTTCTACCCCTTTCAAAGTGTCAGATCCAGATGATGTGAAGTAAGGGCCCTGGACACTGCATTCTTGGGAAGTATTCCCTGCCAAACCCTATTCATTTCCAGTATGGAGATTTGTATGAAGAATGAAATTGTCTCTAGTACTCTACTGATGTTCAAATATAATATGCTTAGCCACTTTCAAAGACGTCATTTATTGATCCCCTTTATATCCTATAACAGAAGTCAAAAACAGCCACGATTCAGAAAATTTACCCATTTTATTGATGCATTACAATTGCTCTACATTTTACCATATTATGTAGAAAATACTGAAAATACAAGCTACTTTGTAAAACCAAAGACAAACATTGAATCCAAAGATAAACTATGTTTTACACAATGGACCCTTTTCCCATAGTTAGTATTAAATTTTAAATATCTATTTCTTTTGTTAAAATGATTATTTTACATACTCCCTAAGTACATCTGCATTACAAACATAGCTCAGTAATTCTCAGAAACTATCTGTTTCTAGAGGCTTGTTGTAAAAGAAAGCGCACAACCAAAAAAAGGGAGAAAGCAAAAAGAGTTTAAATCACACACAATAACTAGCATATCAAATACATTTAATAAAGTAGGAATTCCATTGCAATATCAAGGATTCAAAGCAGAAATACTAACATTACATATAATGTACATATAATGTACTGCTACATGTAGTGAGATTATTTTTCAAGCTGAATTGAAACCACACATTATATAAAGTTTAGCAACAAACAACCATGTAGACATGCTGCACCATCTATCAGTTTAAAAAAAAAAAAATTAAAATAGGAAGCAGGCTCGGGCCACTCCTGTCACTGAGAGGCAATTTCATTTCCTATCCTAAAACAAACCATCTCAACTAGTGAATTTTTGCATAATAATGCTGAATAAAACACACATTACTGTGCTTGCCTGGCCAAGGGCAGTCAAGCTTAGCCCCTCTAGTGGAGGACAATGGATGAGCAATCACAAAAGCAGGCTCAGAATGGCCAGAACTGTTTGAAACGGAGTTCTTATTCCTGGGGTTGGTATTTCAGCTGAGCACTGAAAATAGTATCACCTCCTGGGAGCTATTAAAAACTCTGGAGTGACCAAGTGTCCCTATGAACCCAGAGTGGCTACACTGAACCCTTCCCCGCTTCTTCTCTCACCTGGAAAGGAAGAAGCTGGAAATGCAAGTTCGGAGAGAGGACTTAAAGCCTTAAGCTGGTTTGAGGTCAGGTCACTGTGACCCAGGCCAGCTGCTCACTAAATTCACCGGGCTTCCTCCCTTCCTGTCAGGGCCAACAATGTTAAGCCCCAGGGACAGAATCTAAAGCCACATTGAGCACATACATACACATTCAGCAGACACAGGTGGATTTTTATGTTGGAAAATCGGAAATGCCAGTTTGCAGACGAAGACTGAAAAATCTCTATGAAGTTTTTAAAGCCACACACTGCTAGTCAAGTGATTAACGTAACAATACAAGCTCTTGGTATTATCCTTTTCTGTGGAGTTTAGACTCCTATCTTAAGTGGTATCTGCTTATTGGTGTGGGGGCAGGAATGTGGTTTGGTTTTGTTTCCTGCATCTCATTTCTTACAAAAACAACAAATCTTGTCCCTTATAGAAAAAAGACAAGGAACAAAAAAATTTGTCCTTTAGAAACCAGACCTGTGTTCCAACAAGAAAATCAGAATGTGCTTGGCAAAAAGGAGACACAAAGATCACACATGTTGACCAGAAAACTGTATGACACTAGTGACAGAAATTATACAAACTGCTTGGCTATCTTGACCAATATAGTGCTGAAAACACAACTCAATATAATGATTTTTAAAAATAAAGAAAACACAACATGTTCCTGGTAGGCTGTACTGACTACCTGCCCCATCTTGGAAGCCCTTACTCCTTACAATGAAGAAACTCCAAATACTTTTGACAGCTCCTCGGTGTTCAACCTGGTACAGAGCTGGCTGACCAGGCTCTATGAAATCTCCCATCTCCATCCTGCACCTCCTTGACACCATCTCTATCTACACAGAACCAGTCCTAAAATTATATCTCAAATATATCATTTTCAATTCAGATGGAACACACCTGTATTTTAGGATTAACCTTCTTTCCCCAAATCCTTTATGGGCAGGAATGTCCCCATCCCCAGTACCTTCTACTTGACCCAGATCCGTGCAGGAGCTGAGAGTACCAGGACAATTTCACAGCTTGAAGGGCCCCAAGACTCTACAAGCTGTTAAAAAAGAAACCTCAAAAGCCTCAATGACTCAACAGGCTTTGGTTCCTTCTCTATATTCTTCACCAGCTAAGAAACCTTTCTGTGAGCTCCTTGTCACCAGCGGCACCACAAAACTCCTCCTCATAGTGTGGGGACATGGTAAGCAATACAATAGGCTCTTTGGTATAAACTCATCTGTTATATGTTTTTTCAACAAGCAAATATTTTACTAGGAATGTCAACTATTTGCAGGAAGGACTGCCACATGGGAAAAGGAAAAAAAATTCATTCTAAAAGTGATTGCACATACTTTAAAAGAATGCATATTTAATATTGGCTTGACTCCTCTCACCTGCTTCCTGAATTCTCACAGAAGCAAGGTAGCAATGCACAGTGAGAGAGCCACATGGGGAAAATGCTTCTGTGAGAACTCAGCTGAGAATCCAAAATGGAAAGGGGTAGAGGTGGTGGTAAAGGAGAAAAGCTGCAGTTTTTATTTTTCAATGTTGGCAGGGAAACTGAGAACGATGCATTTACACAACACAGCTACTAATCCTGTTCTGATAAATCCCGTGAACAACTTAGGGTCCCCGGGGGCTTGCTGGTCCATCCTAAGGCAAGCTCACTGTAAACTCTATTAACCACTACATTATCATATAAGGCACTACAATAAGGGAAGGAGGGAGAAAGGGAAGGAAGAGACACACACTGAAAAACTCCTCACCAGACACACCTGTGCAAAACAATTCCAAGGGTCTCCTCTCCTTGCAGGCAATGCCCCTGCTCATTCAGCACTACAGTAATATGCTCTAATATAATTGCAATTAGTTCACATACATTCCAACAAGTATCAGTTCATTTTGGTTTAAATACAACGGGGACATCAATCCATCTCCCGGATAACACTGGAGGATCACATACACACTAAGTACACAATTCAAGTGTAATCACTACACATTTGATTACAAATAACATTTTGGGTTAGCAGGAAAAATTGCTTGTTATATTTTTCTAATCAATATGTACATATTTAATTATGTAAAATATTAAAACACCACCATTACAAAACTTCTAAAATATTTTTAAATTCAGTAATAAATTTTTAAAATATTTTTTGCAATTCCTACATGCACTTATTGTATAAGTCTTAATAAGAGAGCATTCAATTTGCTGCTGGCATACAAAGGAAGCTACTTTAAAGTATAAAAGCTATACACAAGAAATGTTCTTATCTGGTTTCAGGTTTTTTTAGCTTTCTCCCCAAACAAATCACATAAAACAGAAGGGAGAGATGAGCAAAACACAGAGGTGTAATATTGAAAATTCATACTAATCTTTAGGCAAAGCTCATCAATGCCAGTATCTCATAATAGACAGAGATTTTGCATATAATAAAACAACCACCACCGTATAATAATAACCACCTTAATGGCTTTTACAATAAAAAAATTTAAGCTGAATCAGAGAGAGAAAGACTTTTAAAAAATAATTTAAAAAAGAATTCATGGTGCTTCATTTAAAAAGAATACTTGGTGTTTTCACATAGATATGGATTCTCTCACATTAAGTTACCAGCAAATGGTGAGCTGCCTTTTAAACACTACTTTATAACACACACAGGAGCAATTGAGAGAATCCCAATAGTAACATAGAGTAATACGTAACCAGTTTTGCAAAAATAACAATTACCCATTAAGTGTAATATGACATTAAAACAAAACTGAAACTCTGTAAGTTTAAATGTCCAATAAACAAAGATGAGATTTTGAGGAGAAACGCCTGATAGTAAAAATACAGACTTGTGTAAGCTGCTTTTAAAATAAAATAGGCAAGTAAGTCTGAGTTTATAAACAAACAAAAAGTAATGATTTTTCTTTTCTTGTCATCAGATTTCAACTCCTTCTATCAGCATTTTTCCTGACCAGCAATCACAATAACACAAAATGAAATAAAGAGGGGCTTCACTTGTTTTTAAAAGCATTTATAGAAATCAAGTCAGAGAGACAAAATATTTTTCAGAGGGTAACTTCACAACAATCTCTCTTCCTTGGTAACTGCAGAAGATGGGCATCTGAACTCTTCCAAGTACCAAAATTGCTGTCACAAAAATAAAGAATTTAAAAATAGGGCAAACTTTGGGAGACTACAA
The DNA here is from genome assembly GCF_000951045.1 of Mandrillus leucophaeus. Taxonomy (NCBI): domain Eukaryota; kingdom Metazoa; phylum Chordata; class Mammalia; order Primates; family Cercopithecidae; genus Mandrillus; species Mandrillus leucophaeus. The sequence continues at coordinate 3,231,963 of NW_012106919.1, read as the reverse complement.
CAATGCAGTCAACACTGAGACAGGTTCCCCCAGAGAAAAACTTTCTGCTTCAGTGGGCCCCTGCAGAACAAGTTGCTGGCTAAGAAGTTTCAAGAGGGTAAAGGAGGATCTCACCATAGCCCAATATTAAGAACCCAGGGCCAGGAGAAGGTAGCCATGACTCCTCCTCCCTCATGCTCACCAACTATAAGTAGGAATACTGGCTGATCTTGGTAGGACTCAGCGGGTATCCAGTGTAAATTGCTGAGCCTCGGGAAGACCCAATGTACGACTGAGTGGCAAACTGGTGTTGGTACTGAGCAGGGGCCACGCTGGCAGAAGTGAGGAGGCTGGGCCCAACACTGACAGGGACCTGGTGCACCAAAGTGCTAGGGTGAGTGGTATAGGCTGCAGCATGCCTTGAGGAACCCTGTGGGGAGAAAAGATGAGCAATGGAGCTGGTTGAGCCCAGTGCAGCAGCAGAAGTGGGGGCAGCATACGTATACAGATGAGCCTGGCTTGGCAGGTGAGCAGGGGCTGGGGCAAGGTGTGGGTGCCCCGTCGAGTGTAGTGGGCTGCCATGCTGGAAGGTGTAGGGGGCTTGGGAGAGAGGGGCCACAAACGCCTGCTGCCTGCGGGGGGCTGGGTTGCTGCTTCTCTCCTGCGAGGTTGGAGCCGCCGATGACTGCTGGTTCTGGAAGAAAGAAGGAAGTGAGGAATCTTGAGGTCACTCTGGTTCAGGGCACGAAAGGCCAAGTTAAGAGCTCAGGTCCTGACTTGTACTGTTTCCGAATGGGTATAGCACATAATCTCCCAGACTGGCATTGAATGCTGTCAGAAATCAGCCACCCCTCCCTCTGCCTCTTAGCAAGATAGATCCTAACCTGGCTCAGGTAACAGCAGTTTGCTTGTAAGTATGACAGGAAGAGGGAGAATCAAGAGATCACAGGGTTCCCCACTCCTGCAATTTAATAACTGGTGACTCAACTCACCCTATTCTGGCATCAGTAAATTTGAATTTTTCCTAACCTTTATTTCTTACCATTGCTTTCTTTTGTTCTTCTCCTCTAAGTTCTTCATACCCCTCTTGAAATGTGGAGCCTAAAACACATACACTAACTCAAACTTACATTTTCACTTGCATGTGCTCTCACACACTCTCTCATATTGAACTTTCTCACTACTGGTGGACATCATACAAGCACTTGAATTTTAGCCTCTAAGAATGAACACAAAGTAATGAGAGAAGTAGAAGGGTGGGTTGGGGCAGGGGATGTTCGGAGAGTGGGGAAGTCCCAAATCCCAGACTTCAGCAACAAGCAGGACCTAGAACCAGTTGAATTTGGTGGCCAGTGAGCTTTTCAGTCTCTTGACTCAAGTAAACAAGGTAAAGATCAGCTTACTTATGGCCTGAGGGATAAAGAGAATCTGGTCTCAAAGCATACGCCTATCACTGACATGGTTAAACTTCCCACGCTCTTTCTAAATCCCAGACGTTTCTCTAACCTTCCATGGTAGACTTAGGGAGGTTTGATGGAAAACCTAGAATGTACATCCCAAACACAAAGAGTGAATGATGAGATGCAGCACATGCGGTACGACGTAAGCCATAGAACACAAAATTGTTTGACACAAAAGGGGCTTCATTTGGCTTTATTCAGCATCCAGCCAGAAGCAGGGTTCTCCAGAAAGTAACAACAGTGCAGGGCCCAAAGAGAAGGCAGTAGCCCGTAGCGCTTACCTGGCTAAGGTTGAGTGGCTGTGCTGCACCGGTCCCCCCGCGTTGAGCTCGATACCCTGTGGGGGTGATACAGCATCCAGATGACTGCCCACTCACTGAAGCTACTGGCTTGGTCTTATTGCTCAGGAGACCTAAAAAAGCATCAGGCTTAATAGTTATGAGTAGACATCACTGAGCTAACCTCAGATGGCATCATATTAATTAGTCCATATTTGTATGCAGTTTGCAAGCGTTAAGGTCTCATGTATGTCTTAATTCCTCAATTCTATTTACCCCAGAAGAAAATAACCTGTATCACCCATTTCTTTTCTGTTTTGGCACAAATCTCCACATAGGAGATTTGTTCACTTAAATCAATATTATAAATATTATAATATTGATTATATACAATAATATAATATTGTTATATACAAGGAAGGACTGGAAATACAAATATGCTAAGACACCGTCCCTCTCTCTAAGAGTTTATAGTTTTATGTAGGAAGGGATTAAACAAGCACAGAAATGACAATATGAAGCTGAGAAAGTTATTGGTAATTCTTAGGATATTAAAGTGTCAAGAGGGTTTAAAAGAAGGCAAACTTATATCTTGGGCACTTAACTGGCTTCAAATTCTAAGAAATTACAGGACAGCTGAATGTGAAATTTTGCTTGCTTCTGTGTTCCCATTAGGAAAACCAGAGCATCTATTCAGCGTTTCATGTGATAGCCTATATTCTCTGGACCCAAGAGCGCATGGAGGTCCTAATAATTCTGTTCAGTAGCCTGGCATCAGGAAGCTCTCTCCCTTGTCTGCAATGGGACAACTGTCTACTTCTGAAAAGAATCACACAGAGGCGTAACACAATACCCTCAAATTATAACCCTGTTTACGTCTACGGCAGTAAGATAATACACAATAAAACATAATTTTTACAGGTATGGCCCAGGTTTATGTTGATACCTAAACTTCACCAACCCCTTTCTTGGTATGAAGTTGTCACGGAAAAGCAGCTACCTTGACAAGACTACATTGCCTGGCTCACTTGCATCTAGGTGGGGCCATGTGAGAAGTATTCACTATTTCCACTTATTTCCAGGTTAAAGAGATTAAAACATGTGTGTGCCTCCTTCAAACTTTCTCCTTCTGACTGGATGCTCAGGAATCAAACACTTGTACCAAGAAGTTATATGAGAGAGAAGTAAAATTCTACTATGTTATGCTACAAAAATCTAGGATTTGTTACTGCAGCTATTACCCAACTAACACAATAACTGAACCAGGGAGCCTAAGTCCAGTATCTATCAGAGCAAAGAAGATGGAAGTAATTGGGTTGGTAATAAAACCAACAAAATCATCACTGCTATGACACTGGGTGAGAAAAAAAACCTTAAGAATATAACTGTTTTCCAAAACACTTTTGTAGTCATTTTCAGTATTATCAAGTCCTGTCTACATCTTGATTGCCAAATTCAAATCATCTATGGCAAACCTAATTGCCTAATACTTCTGGCAATATCACAGGTCTTGTCTGCTTTCTCCCATCAGCACTGAATGTGTTTCTGAAACTACAATCTCATTTGTGCATTAATCCAAGCAAAATAAACACAGGAAGATAAAGTGATGGCCAAAAATAATTTCAATTGTGCAGGGAACTGATTTCTGAATTAAGGACTCTTTAAGAATGTCTACACCACTGGTCTCTACCACTAACATAAGTGGATTATGGCAAAATATTTAAGCATACACACATCAAAGGAGAATTCAACTCAAGTTGTGAAGATACACTTACCTGAGGCCTGGGTTGCTACAGTGCAGTCACCAAGCTGAGTTTTCAGTGGAGGCACAATGATGGTGCGGGTGCCAGTGCCATCTGCCACAACTCTGCCAGGCCCCTCCAAAACGGGTCCACTATTGCCTCGGAGAGCACTCAGGGTATCAGTGGAATAAGGGCTGCTCAAAGAAGAGTCAGAGTCTGGAGAATCATTGACAGTGACATAACTGATGACATTAGACCTTGGCTTCAGGCTAGAGCTGAGGAAAAGAAAAATACATGAAAATTGAATTGTTCTTTTTTGTGTGTGTGACAGGGTCTTGTTCTGTCACCCAGGCTAGAGTGCAGTGGAGTGATCACAGTTCGCTGCAACCTCAACCTCCTGGGCTCAAGCTATCCTCCCACCTTAGCCTCCCACGTAGCTGGGACTACAGGTGTGTACCACCATGCCCAACTGTTTTTATCTTTTGTAGTGATGAGATCTCATGATGTTTCCCAGGCTGGTCTCAAATTCCTGGGCTCAAGTGATTTCCCGCTTTGGCCTCCCAAAGTGCTAGGATTACAGGCATGAGCCACCATACCGAGCTTCAATTGCCCTTTTAAGCAATGTTTCTTAGATGATCTGTCTCTGGTTCTCCCATGATAACAATGATGATAAAGATGGTAATAATAACGGTAATATTAGCAGCAGTTAACTTCTGAGTACTTATGTATCAAGCACTACTCTCATGCTCTACATACATCTCACTGAATCCTTACAACAATCCTATGAAGTAGGTACTATTAACACCATTTTGCAAATGAGGGAACTAAGGAATATGGAGATGAGGAACTTGCCCAGGGTCACACAAGAAGTGATGAGTGCTGAAGACAGGATTCAGACCCAGGACAGAATGACTTCAGAGTCCACACCTCTAACACTTCCTGTATATTGCTTCTACCATCTTACAATTGGCCCTTTTGAACTAACAGGCTCTAAATTCATTCTAAATTTTCTCTTCCAAGTTCACTTAAACTTCATTTATGTATGACTCTGTAAAGTCTCCTAAGTTACTTTCATGTGTGAATCCTACCTTCTTAGGTAAAACCAAGAGGTCATTCCCTCTTCTGTATGCCCAACACCAAAAGCCCCAACTGAAGGCTATGCTTCCAAAATACCTTTTTCTTCGGCCCTTTTTTTGGGATGGGGTGGAAGGGGATGCAGTCTTGCTCTGTCACTCAGGCTGGAGTACAGTGGCACGATCTCAGCTCACTGCAACCTCTGCCTCCTGGGTTCAAGTGATTCTCCTGCCTCAGCCTCCCGAGTAGCTGGGATACAAACATGTGCTACCATGCCCTGCTAATTTTTGTATGTTGAGTAGAGATAGGGTGTTGCCATGTTGGCCAGCCTGGTCTTGAACTCCTGACCTCAGGTGATCTTCTGGCCTCAACCTCCCAAAGTGCTGGGATTACAGGCGTGAGCCACCGTGCCCTGCTGGTCCTTTCTTTCACAGGCCAAACTGGGCCCACTTGCCTGAAGCCAACAGTCTAAGACCAACAGAGCCAGGAACCATTCACTTATCTTACCTACTGGGCTTGTATTTGTTGTCCTCTTCCTCATCAGTGTCACTTCGGATAGTGATGACACTCACAGGAGGGCTGGGAGTATCTGGAATGATGATGGGCTGATGCTGATCTTGGACAGGGACTAAGGAATTATAAGAAGATGTGGTGCGGAGGGGACTGCTCCCAACCAGAGAATAGACTTGGGAAGGCAGAACATCTAGAGAGGACCTGTAGGAAAAGTTCACATGGAAAGATGATTCAGTTCTTGGCCTTCCAAATTGTACATCTTTTCCCCAGACTGCTTTCCAATTTACTCGTTGATTCCTTTTTACATAATCATTAAGCAAATACATTTAACTATACAAGTTCCAATGAAAATAAGCACCATGCTGGCAAGAGTTTCAGGGACAAGAACACCAAAATACAAGACATTTTACTTTTATAAGTCCTTTATCCTAGGACTAAATTTCACTCTGTAAAGTAAAATAAAAGCATCATAAAATGCCCCAGATTCAAAGTGGCAGCAGAGAGAAAGGACCATCATAACCAGGACACACCTGGTGTACATGTGCAGATGAAATGATTTGCTCTTTCTCAATTTGGCAGCTACTTGCTGCTTCATATCTATATGATATGTCTATAAAATATTCCAAATGCAAGGCAACATATCTCTCAAATTGGCACAGTTTTAACTATCAGCTGTAACACAGACTCACTTGGAAGAGACTGGAGCTGACTGCTTATTCTTCTTCGAAGGGAGGGAACTGGATTGCTGTTGTCTGACAACATGGGCAACACCAACATTCAGAGGCTGAGCAGCGGCCAGTGTCACATGGTTAGTCAGCAAGGATGGCTGCTGCATGATAGTGCTGTACTGGTTGCCATGAGAGTGGGCATTCCTGTACCAACAGAAAGAAAGAGAGAAGAGTGAATTCCAAAACCACTGAAGAATCAGGACCAAACAGACATCAAAAGCAATTAGCCAAAATGCAGCTGCATTTTATTTTTTTAAAGTTGAGTACCTACCATCTGATAAGGGATTAATAACCAGAATATGTAAGCAGCTCAAACAACTCTATGGAAAAAAAATCTAATAATACGATCAAAAAATGGGCAAAATATTTGAATAGACATTTTCCATAAGATAACTTACAAATGACAAACAGGCATATGAAAAGGTGCTCAACATCTCTGATCATTAGAGAAATGCAGATCAAAACTGCAATAAGATATTATCTCACCCCAGTTAAAATGGCTTATATCCAAAAGACAAGCAATTATAAACGCTGCCAAGGATATGGAGAAAAGGGAACAACTGTACACAGTAGGAATGTAAGTTAGTACAACTATTATGGAGAACAGTTTGGAGGCTCCTGTAAAAACTAAAAATTAAGCTACCATACGATCCAGCAATCCCACTGCTGGGTATATACCCAAAAGAAAGGAAATAAGTATATCAAAGAGATAGCTGCACTCCTATGTTGCAGCACTGTTCACAGTAAGATCTGGAAGAAGCCTAAGTGTCCATCAACAGATGAATGGATAAAGAAAATGTGGTACATATACACAATGGAGTACTATTCAGCCACAAAAAGAATGAGATCCTGTCATTTGCAGCAACATGGATGGAACTCAAGTTCATTATGTTAAGTGAAATAAACCAGACACAGAAAGACAAACCACATGTTCTCACTTATTTATGGGATCTAAAAATCAAAACAATTTAATTCATGGACATAGAGAGTAGGATGGTTACCAGAGGCTGGTAAGAGTAGTGGAGGGTTAGTGAGGAGGTAGGGATGGTTAATGGGCACACACACACAAAAAAAGAATAAGACCTATTATTTAATAACACAATAGGTGACTACAGTCAGTAATAACTTAATTGTACATTTTAAAATGACTTAAAGAATGTAACTGGATTGTTTGTAACTCAAAGGATAAACGCTTGAGGGGATGGACACCCCATTCTCCATGATGTGCTTATTTCACATTGCATGCCTGTGTCAAAATATCTCATGTACCCCATAAACATACATACCTACTATGTAACCACAAAAATTAAAAATTAAAAAAAAGAAAAAAGGATTTTCATTATAAAAAATAAAGTTGGGGACCTAGATTATCAGGCTTTAGGATCTCACTGTATGGTTTCTAATCACTTAAGACTCTCTTTAAAAAATCTGGAAGAAATGATTCTTAAGAACCTATTGCTCTCCTATATTCAAAGTTTTCTTATAACACCGTCTCCTAGCCTGATATGGGTTCTTAAAGGATTCCAACAGAGTCAAATTTTCCTTATTTTCTTACTAGTCTCTCCTTATTATCAAGTGCTCCCACCCTATGGGATCTGCCCTTACAAATCTCCCAGAGTAACACAGGACACTTGCCTCCAGTCGGCTAGCTGCTGGCCACTCCCCATGGCCTCTGGAATCATTGCTGTGGGCTGGACAGAGTTGTGTAGAGCTACCCCAGGCAACTGTTGCCAAGTTGAAGGCAGGAGAATTTGCTGAGTCCCTCCAGGCCACGCCTGCTGTAAGGAAACACACACAAAAAACATCCAGACTTGATTCATTCTTGGCTTTTTCTTCTGTTTTTTTAAAGAAAGAAAAATTCATATCTTAAAAGAAGTTGCTTGTAGATTGTTAACTTGCAGAGATTAAAAAAGAAAAGTCAGAGGGGCTCAAAGCTACAAGTCTTATGAATGGGGAAAGAAAACATACTGCTTTCTTTCACCCACCCCCATAACCTGACCACCCTGGTATTAAAGAAAAGAAGATCCCTGCGGTTAAGAGCTTCTATTATACTGTAGAGAAAAGGAGTCTGAAGGTTCAGAGATAAGAGCTGGTTAAATGCTGGAGTTTTATTTTTGCAACAATTCTAAAATATATCCGTAGAAAGACTTAAGAGGACTCCCTGGAGATTAAAAATTTTTTAATCTGACTGCCAATCAGATAAGATATCAGATCAATTCAACCCATAAAACAAAGGGCAGAGCTGTTCCCTTTTTTTCAAAGGGTAGTACTTGGAAAATGGAGCCAGATGTGGATGACCAAAGGCCTAATCCTTTTGGGAAAAAAATCTTACGCCAGCAAGAAAAAGCTAACCTCATCATTTATAGCCACATAATAGAATTTCAAAATAAGGCTAAAAGTAAGATCTTTGTGAAATAGATGCAGAAAGCACCATACTTTGTTTCTAATAGTTACCTAAAATATGTTTTTATGTATCATTTGCAGGAATATTTCCACATAAAAACTAATCACTACAAGAAAGCATGATTTCTAGTTTTTAAAAAGCCATGTCACTTGCAATAAACTGAGCAACAAATGTTTTCTGTACTTCTTCCTCACAGAAATTCTGGCATTTTTTGAAAAAAAATGGAAACAGATTTGGAAGTTTCCTTTTTAAACTTGAATTCTGCAGTACGATTACCTACAATGCCTGGGTACATATGGTTCTGTTTCTTGAATTTCAAATTGCAAGGCCATCAACACACTGTTTTAAAAATATTTCTGCAAGTAACAGATCCACTTGTTACAAATACTGGTTCCAAACAAGAAGCCTTCAAAGCAGAGAAACTGCAAACACGTCTGCTACCATAAGCAGAATTTAAAACAAAACAAAACAAAACAAAAAATAAAAGAAGTATGTTAAGTCACACCATGCGTCTTTCCATAAGCCAACACCTGCACAAGACAAAGCATGTAGTTTAATACAAAGCAAGAAATAACATTCCAATGTGAGGCAGAAATCTGGCGTTCCAAGCGACGAACTGTTTTGACAGAGGAAGAACAAAAATATGCAAAGCTTAGCAAATGGCTAGTGCAAACTTAAGAGAAGCAGCAAAGGAGAAGTGTCAACTAGCATTCCAACCTCGAAACTACAGATGAGTGAGTTAAAACCAGCGGCTTCGATCAATCGAGTTGGAAATATATCTGACTCCCTCACACTCAGGTTTTATGCTCACAAGAAAATTAATCTGGAAGTGACAAAGACTTTTAAACTGAAAACCAAATTCCAACCAAAGTATGTTTCTGGAAGTGTTTTCACTCACATGAATACTTAAGAAACAACAAAAGAAATTTAAAGCAACTTTGAAAACAGAGAAATAACAGGATTCAATAGTGCCTTTCAGGTTTTTGGATGCTTACCTAATTTTAAATGTCAAATGATAAAATGCTGAATATCCAATAAATAATTCTAACTCCCCAAATAAACCAAAACACATCCAAAAAATCACTCTTAAGGTTACAAATCCTGAAACACACCTCAAAGTCTTGTTTGTTTTTTCTATCTCTAAGCCCAATACTACAACTGCAGCTATATTAAGTAACTATTCCCCGTGACTTTTAATTACAAAGATATTGTATTTGCATATGTATTTGCATAGTTTGTTAGCCATACTTTCAACCTTTGTATAAAGACCTATTTGTAAAATAATTAATTCCTCCCAAAACTCCTAAAAATGTGTTCACTTTTAATTTCAACCAACAATATGACCTCCAATATGATCTACATTCTAAAGGGAATATCTTTAAATGTAAGATATAAGCTGCCACTGATCATGAGTGGCAAAAAGAGCTATCTTCATGTGCCCATAGAAAGATGGTTAATATCAACTGATAATAAATTAAGAGCATCTTAAGCATTTCCACGTGCAGAAAAGTTTTAGAACCTTAAAACAGCAAAAAAAGGAGAAAGCTACCTTGCCAAGGAGTTCAATTTTGGCCATCCGGGTACCTGTAGCTGAGCCAAATTAAAGGCCACTTCCTTCATGCTCAAGGGTCAGAGGGTAAAAGATAAGGCAGAAAACAAGTAACAGTGTTGAAGCTCTTCTGAGGCTATATTGAGAGCTTTTATCACACTAGGCTGGCAAAGAAGAATCAAGGGATCTGGCTCCTTACAGAGCCATATAACCATCAGTCAGACAGTGCTACAGCAAATGTTGGGGAGGAAAACAATGAGACATTAAAAGATGTAGCAAGAACACAGCCACAAGATGGCACATGCTTCCATGCCCTCTGCAAAGACTAAGCTAAAAATTTTTTTTGAAAAAAAACCAGAAAAAAACAGAACAAAAACAAACAGGAAAAAACAAAAAAGAAAGAAACCAAAGAAACTCCGTTAGTAACACAATCAAGTGAGGGGAATTACCAGTACAGCAGCAGTCTGTTCAACCAGCGCCGGCCGGCCGGCTGCGCAGCTCAGAGTAAAGGGCACCGCATACTGCGGTGTGATGGTGGCTACTTGAGGGTGGAGAGTTGCTACCATTAGTGGTGTACAGCTTCCCTGAAACGTAGATTAGGCAGGTGAGTGAAACAAACACGGAGGCAGGACATCTGGATTCAGAAGGGTTCTCATTCCCCCCAAGTTATTACTGACAATGAACAGTAATTTGATAGCACCTAAAATGCATATACCAAACACGACTTTCCCCCTTCAACTTTGTACAGCACTGGCCCACAAAGTCAAATGCCAATGGCCTAAAACAAAGAAATATAGGAATCCTCCTTGGGCTAGATTCAGGGCATCAGTTCTATGAAACAAAGACATTTATTAAGAATTCTTCCTCCTGTTCACAAAATAGGGTTTTTGGATTTGAGAATTTCCTATGTGTCATAGGCCACAAACATTTATATATAAAATATAAAATATACTGTTTGTTGCTATTTAAATACTTCACTATTTTCTCTATCATCTTAGTCGAATGTTCCATAGCAAGTATAAAGTTTTAAAGCTTTCTACAGTCTGGTTAAACACAAAGAATGAAGGAATGTAATACGCGAAGGGGCATCCTGATGTGATCCAGCCTCTCAACTGTGATATTCTAAGAGTGAGCAAAAGGGACACAAAGGGTGCAAAAGTGGAACCTTATATTTTAGAATCAAAATGCTGCATATATACTTATCTTTATAGGAGCTCCAACATTTAAAAAACAACAACAAAAAAAAAAACACTTCATCCCGCAAAATTAAACTAAACTTACTCAGAAGACCATTTCTCAAGAATGTCTGGATATTTTTCCCTGCAAGTCTAGGGAAGACGATGGCACACTTGCAATAGTGTTAGGAATGAGTATATTGTTCCATAGAGATGTTTCATTTTAAGTCCACTGAATCATGACCAAGAAAGATCTTAGAGTCAAACGAAATACCATTTTCTAGGACAAAATATCTGAATCTCAACAGTGTTTAGCAATACTGAGTATCCACATTGCTCTAGCTTTTACCTGCGTAAGAACTCCTGACTGAATCTGTAGTGGCTGAGCAGCTGGTGCCTGGGGTACAATTGGTACAGCATTATCCATCCTCACAGGGAATCCAGAATGCTTTGCTGTTGCTTGTAGTCCAGCTGTTGAAAACAGCATCACAGTGAAATAGTTTTGCTGGGTCTGGGAGTACTGTTTTACATTATTTTGTTTTCAGCTTTTCTGTTCAAATAATCCACTATTCAGATTTTAGTCCTAGACACTTAAAATAAAGAAGTTTCATTCACAGAAGTCTTGAAAGTTAAGAAAAGGGAGACTGTTCCCCTCAGTTTTTTAATAGAAAGATGTTTGATATAGCGAGGGTTGGCTTAAAGGAATTCTAAATTTTTTTTATGCTACAAAATTTAAAACACAATATTCATCCCATCTCCATTAACAGTACAGGCAAAAACAAGCCTTCACTTAGTAAACTACATTCACTTTTTCTTTTTGTTTTTTTGTTTTTTTTGAGGCAGAGTCTCGCTCTGTCACCCAGGCTGAAGTGCAGAGGCGCGATCTGGGCTCACTGCAACCTCTGCCTCCCAGGTTCAAGCGATTCTTCTGCCACAGCCTCCCAAGTAGCTGGGACTACAGGCGTGTGCCACCACGCCCGTCTAATTTTTGTATTTTTAGTAGAGACAGGGTTTCACCATGTTGGCCAGGCTGGTCTCGAACTCTTGACCTCGTGATCTGCCCACCTTGGCCTCCCAAAGTGCTGGGATTACAGGTGTCAGCCACTGCGCCCAGCATTATTCACTTTTTAATCCACTAGGGGGAAAAAAACTTGATTTTAAAACTCTAATCTTTAAAAGCAAAGGCTTAAATATAACTTTTAGAGAATTAGAAAATATTATGAAAAGCTCAATAATTTATAATCTAAGTTACCTTTTTATTTACATTTTTCCCCATTCCTCAAAAAATATAACCTAGTCCATAAATCAGACATATATTTTATTCTTAACCAGGCATGAACTGAAAAAATTATGCCTAGGATAAGAATATTTTAAAAGCAGACATTCTGGTTTATAGAAACTTTCTTCTACTTATTTTAGAAATCTACTCTTGTCATTGACATCTAATAGGGCTCTTTTGTAGTTAATGGACAGCTAAGAAAATCAAGAATTCTTCTTTGTGACAGTGCCTTTATAACAATGATCATGTCTTCTTTTTTATTCATTATGCTCTTAGAACAAATGTTGAATAAATCTTTCCTACAAACAGATCTCCTTCTGGGGAAAAGCACAACTAAAGACAATTCTTTTTGCCAAGACTTGAGAGTCTTCAGTTGCTTCTATACTTTATCAAAACTTGCAATATAAAGAATTTAAGTTTCTATTATACTTCCAACTCACTAATATCTGCAATTTTGTTAAGTAAGGATATAAAGATTTTAATTAAAGACTCCTTCAGTGACATTTTCTCAACTATCACCAACTAATTTCTCTTAATATTGCTATGGAGGTATCAAATAAGCATAACTCATAGACCTAATACTGCTGTTTTCAGCAAGTCAGTCTTCTAATTTTCCACTTCAGTAATTTATGAGTAATTTAATAACAGGCTGTCATGAAGAAAAATACAATCCAGCAATGTACAAAATAAGAGGGCATAGTAAAATCGGAATTAAAACACTAACAATATCCTTTTAAGTTCTACTTGTACAAAAATAAAAAGTAACAAATTCATATATCAAGATTAAAAAGTTGCCAGCCATGCTTCATTAGGCAATGTTATCTAATAAGGCTAAGCCACACAAAATTCTTGCCTAAAGTAGGACATGGATACATGCCTAACTACAAGACATTGGTATTGTATAATAATAGCCTCCTACAAATTGGTAAAATTTAGGAGGAAATGTTTACTTCAGAAGTTCATCTATGGCCCCCAAGGTGATAAAGCAAAAGTGACAAAATTATAGAATAATAGTTACTACTAAGCAAAATGTGTATCTATTTTGGCCAACCAGGATAGTATAGAAAGTAGTATTTATAGTACTGACCTACAAATGTGACTCTAATGTATTAGACTGCTATTGTACTTTAGGCTGAGCCCAAAAGTGGGAACAAAGAATTTAACAAAAGGCAACACTGTTGGAAGGTTCTCCCTGGCTCCTGACCTAAAAAGGATTATAGTTTCATTTTTTGTTATTATTTTGTTTTATTGAACATAGTCCTTTAAATAAAGAACCAGTGAAGTATGGAAAGAATAAACTGCCTAACTGATGAGGATCTATCCTCCTGTAAGTATAGGCATCTTGTAAAAAAACAGATGGTCCAAGAAAAGTGGGCAACCTGGAATAGACCATTGCTGCACAGAAATGAGCAAATAGTGGTGGTTGGGAACTGAGGGGCAATGAGGAATAACACTTCAAAATACAGAAGCTATGAACTTCCCTGTCTGGGTTCAAATCATGGTTCTGCAATTATTAGTTATAGGACTTTGGGCACATGAAGGAACCATGCTCAAAATTCTCATCTATAAATTGGAGATAATGACATTACCCTACCTCCTAGAATTGTTAGTGAAGATAAATTAATACATGTAAAAGCAATTAGAACATTATCTGGCATATAATAATACATATCAGGCATCATCATCATCACCTTAATTTTAAAACTTCCTCTTCATTTGAAAATTTTAAATACGCTCTACTAGCTCCTCAGGTTATTTATACTTCCTAGATAGGAAAAATGTCAAAAGTTATACCTACCTAATTATAGTAAAAAGGGTTATCCCACTTTTCCCCTCTAACTTCTTTAGTTTACATTTTGTTTTGTTAAAGGAACTCAAAAGTTCTTCTGCTTCATCTCTTATCATCTCAGAAGAAGCAGAAAACTTCAGGGTCCCACATTTGAAAATTGTTCCAATGAAACTCTTTGGAAAAAGTAGTGAAAAAAGTGGCTAATCTACTAAGCTCAGTGGAAGAATCACTCAACATACGACAACCCCAACTACAGAATTTACTATTATGAAGCATATGCAGAAAATAATTTGGTAAGTTAGGCTAAATGTGCATTTACGGATTTTGAATCTGTTCCTCCGCTCTCCCTGTGGTTTCTCCCTGGTTTACATCGCTATTGCTCTCCTGTTCTCCTGGTAATCTCTCAGACTTCCCTAGCCCCTCTTTTCCTTCTGCTTGCTCCAACTCTGTCAGAAACCAAACAAACAAGAGAGTCATAGTCAATAAGTAATTGATGTAAAAAGGCAAAAATGCTACCTGCTTCTATGTAAAGTGTTACATGAGACACCTGAATCCTGGTTTATTCTCACAGGGTACTGACACTGACCTTCTCTTGGGAAAGTCAAATGTGTCATTGGATTTTAGCCTTAAAGTAACATTCTTCTAAATGGCTTACCAAATGATTAAACACACATTTCCCATATACAGAAAAAAGAAACTGGACAGACTAGATTACAGAACAACAATGTCAAAATTAAGAAGGATGGGAATGTGAAAATTAAAATCGTATTGCAACACAGGGACTCAGCCTCCTCCTTCAGCTATTCTGTTCCTCTATTGACAGGAGTTTGCAGAAACTGTATGATTCATAAGCTGAAGAAGATAATCTTAATGCCTGCCCCACACAAGCACCTCAGCCTGTAGGATTTTTTAGTTCAGTAAATAATGATTTTTCTATCCTTAAGTAATTTAAGACATTTCCACATTCTTAAACATGGTATTTACATTTTAGAATAAAATCACTTTTTATTGGGAACATAATTTTTATAATAGAATGATACAGGCAATAGGATCCAATATTTAGCAATTCTGCTTACAACGAATTTTTTTCAAGTTGTATAGATTTTGCATATTGACAGATACATGCTTATACAAGACATATGACATTGACACAAGGACTCAATGGGCAAGAAAACTGGTGTGAGGCAATTCAATTAAGGAAACATAAATTGAGCTGTTATAATGCATCAGATAGCATCATAATTAGATAAATAGCCAATGTAAAAAGGGAAAACCCATTTTGTGATATCACCCAATTTTAGTTACCTTCATCATCAGAGACAGAGTTTAAACTTGTAAAGATCAGAACTAAACAACTAGAGTTGCCTGAAGCAGGAAGGTCTGATACAATACCATATGATACAGGAGTTTCCCCACTTACTTTGAAACGCAGGTGGACATACTATAAATGTCTGTTGGAATGGATCTGTCTGAGTGCAAATCTGGGTGGTTCCAGGCTGCAAGGAAACACCCTGCTGGGCAACTCCAGGAACTGGTGCAGCAGATGATGGGTACAAAGCTGACTGGTAGTTTAGTAGTGAGACATCTGAATTAGCCAGAGAAAGAGTAGCAGCTGCTGCAGTAGAACTGGAAGCTAGAACACTGGCCTAAAAACAAAAGGATTATATTTGTACACTTGTATTAAGTAGAGACACAATAATTTTACATATAGAGAATTTATCCAGAAAAACTTAGAATAATGTTTTAAAATGTAATGTTAGCTGCCTCTGAAATAACTCTCTGCTTAATAAACTTTCCCAGTCCCTAAATCGAAGGCATATTACAAGGTCAAATAAGCAAATAAAAAAAAAGAATAGTTCTATGCTGGCTGTGGCTACACAAACCCCAACTACTTCTAAACAAAAATTGCCAGATGGAAGATCTCACCAAATCTCATAGGCTCTTCCATTAAAAAAGGACACCCAGTCAAGAAATTGGGAAGCTTACATCTTCAGAAACAAACCTAAATGTAAATATCACTGGCCAGCAAACAAATGCAAAACCACCCTTAAAGTTAATGATTGGAAACCTTTCAATACAGTAACAAGAGATATAAAATCCTTCTCCTAACAGGGAGAAAGTCATTTGGCTAAAGTTAGTACAACCAACAGCGGTAAGTAGTACAATAGTCAGACTCCATTTGTTTGATGATGCTGAACATATGAGGGCATGGATTAGGCCTTTATATTTAACTTTAGTTAGCCTGTGCCTGGTACGTATTATCAGTCTACCCTGTTTTCCATCAACTTTTGTCAAGTAGAGAATTTCTAAGAAGCAACAAGACCACCAAAACAAAAATTGGTTCTTTACCTTGCCCTGTATTTTTACTAGTTTCTATCCCATTTAAGCTTGAGTTTCCAAAATTATTTACTGAATACCTGATTGTGCACTGTATTGAGCTGATTGCTGAAGCTCATGGTTAGATTTGTGCTTGTATTTGGAGCAACATGTGTAGTGAAAGGACTCTTGATCTGACTCACTGTATCATACATGTGAACCCTCCGCTTGCAGATCTCCATGTTCTGAAAACAAGACTTAACACTGAAAAAGAGATTAAAGATTCATTAAATGAATGCTGAGATTCAAACAGCAAATAACTCAAGATGAACATGGATCAAAGTTTTTTTTCCCCAATCACTTTCAGATAAAATAAATCAAGAATCTGTGTAATCATAGGGAAGAAAAATACACATCTAATTTTTATCTTATGAAGTTTCAATGAGAAAGAAAAGCACTGCTGAGCCAGATTTATAAGCACCAAAGTGGCTGGCTCATTTGATAGTGCTATTATTAAGGCAGTCACTCAACAAAGAACCACATGGAAAAAGCCCCAGAATATTCCATACTCACTGATTGCTATGTGGAAAATCCAAAAGGTGAGTCATTGTCACAAACTGATGGTTAAGAGTTTTTAGAGGGGTAATTCTCTTATCTGCATCAATTGTGAGCATTTTCTTTAAAAGATCAATGTATTCTCTTCGGTCTGCCTTCTCTGCCAACATATCTGTTCCCTCTAGGTCTGTGGACATATTCACCTTCCAAAGAAAATTCAGAATTATACTTCTTCACTTAACCTTTAGCACTGACACTACATAGCTGCTTTCCCTCCAAACTATGTGTGTGTTTCCCTCCAAACTATGATCAAAAGAGAAACCTGGGGAAATTCTTTTTATGAAAGTGTAATCATTTTCACAGGAGGAAGCTCTTTTTATGCTGCTTAATTAAAATCTTCATCTAAATTTAGTGGTAAAAGAAAGCTAAACAATTTCTTGTCATTAAAAATTTGGGGGCTGGGCATGGTGGCTCATGCCTGTAATCCCAGCACTTTGGGAAGCCAAGGCAGGTGGATCACCTGAGGTCAGGAGTTTGAGGCCCAGTCTGGCCAACGTGACGAAACCCCGTCTCTACTAAAAAAATACAAAAATGAGCTGGGCATGGACTTGGGAGGCTGAGGCAGGAGAATCGCTTGAACCCGGGAGGCAGAGGTTGCAGTGAGCTGAGATTATGCCACTGCACTCCAGCCTGGGCAACAGAATGAGACTCTGTCTCAAAAAAAAAAAAAAAAAAAAAAAAATGGAACAAGTAGTTAAGCAATAGTGATTGTTACTACCTAAATATAAAAGTTTCTACTGTTGAAAAAATTAAGTAAGTGTGAAGAGTTCAGAGTTTGTAACATAATAAGTGCTCAATAAATATAGCTCTTAAGTATTTGAGAAAATGGGACAAGAAACTTTCAATAATATTTTAAAACACTGCTATGTAACAAGACCAGTTAAGCAAAGCAAGAAATATGTAATTCTAAAAATATACTTGGTTAGGATTTAAATGTTCCTTTAATACATGGCAGAATATTAATGCATTTTTTATAAAAACTGAAAACAAATACTAGAAAGATAACATTAAATTTGTCTTCAGTATAATCAAGAGAAGTGTGTCTCTGCTTAAAAATAAATGTCTGACTTTCTGAAACTTTCTGCACTCACCTGAGCCATGTCATCTAAGCAATTAAAAATGTACTTCCGGGCTTCTTTTGATTTTATTCCAGTCTCCAGTTCATGTTCTTCAGGTGTCTATAAAATAAAGATTCTCCTCCTTAAATTCCATCTGTATGTTATTTTCACATTTTATTCAAAACTAAAGCCAGAATACAAGAGACAAGTGTGGTCACCCTGCCAACCATAGATGGAAAACATGAAAGTAATTCACAACCAGAAAATCTTCCAGTGGACAGATGTGACCTTGATATCTAGCTACCCTTTCAACAGTGATAAAATAAACATGCAAGTAATGATACAGCACAGTTCCTGAAGAATGTCAGGTAAAAAGGGACCCTACCATTGTTCTCTTAAAGCTACTTTGAAATGAATTGATATCTCAAACGCTAACTGTTCAACAGGATTAGAGGCACAGTCACAGAGTTAGTCAAATTACTCAGATATTTCTGAACCTGACAGAGCAGGCTCAGAAGTAAAAAGCAGGTATTTGTTTCAAGAAAAAATACAGAAGTCTTGAATGCGGGCAGTTAGAAAATTATGTGATTTTATCACGTTCATTGAGAATTCTCTAAAAATCAGTCATTACTAAATGTCTCTAGTTCTATCACTTAATGGTGAGCACTACTCTCCAAACTTTCTATCAGCTGCGGATTGAACACATACAAAATAACCTCAGCCAACTGAACTAGCACTTAATGTTTTGTTTTTCAACCGAGGATAAGGCCAAACAGGTACAAAGAAATAATTTTTCAAAATGTTTCCCCCTCTCCTGTCCCTCCACTACCTGAAGAATTTAATAAACTTTGAATTCAAAGTTGGGGAATGAGGGGTGGAGTACAGGAATCGTAAGCATAGTAGGGAAGACAGACCTTAAGCCTCCACAGTGGGTACCCCAAATTAGGATCTCTGTTGAAAAACCTGGTTGTTTTTGTTCCGGCACTGAGAAGATATTCAGCTGGCAAGCCTTGTGTTTGTGAAATATAACGAATCTGAAACATCAAAACCATTAAACATCTATTTGAAGTGAAAAGGGAAATTATTAAAGACTTTTACACTAAAACATTATTAACTTTAGGCAAAAGAAGAAATCAATTCTTTAATCAATACAACTGAAATTTATCTGTAAATACCTATATATACTAACCCATCCACAGCTACTGTATCCATTGTTTACAAGGAAATCCAGTTTTGAAAATTTTGGCTATAATCTTTGCTTTTCCTGTTGACTTCTAATACTTCAAATCTGTGGAATCTACTACAACTCAGATAACTTCCTTTCTAAATCCTATAACTGGAAACCAAAATACCACGCAGACATTGTAAATAAGGTAGAAGTATATTTATGGACATGTAAAGATATCTGACAATATAGACCAGGCATGGGGGCTCACACCTGTAATCCCAGTACTTTGGGAGGACAAGGCAGAAGAATAGCTTGAGACCGGGAGTTTGAGAACACCCTAGGCTGATATAGCAAGATCCCCAATTCTACAAAAAATAAAAGAATTAGCCAAGCAAGGTGGCATGCACCTGTAGTCCCATCTATCTGGGAGGCTGAGGTGAGAGGATCGTTTAAGCCCAGGAGCCAGAGGCTACAGTAAGCTATGACCACGCCTATACGCCAGCCTGGGTGACTGAGCAAGACTGTCTCTAAAAAAATAAAAACTTAAAAACAAACAAAAAAAAACTTGTGTACTGACTGTGTACCAGACACAGTGTTAGGAGCTGAGGATATACCAGTGATATGAAACAATCTCTACCCTCAAGGAGCTCACATCATAAAGGGTAGAAACATTTTTTAAAAATAAGAAGAAGGCTGGGCACAGTGGTCACACCTGTAATCCCAACACTTTGGGAGGCTGAGGCGGGCAGATCACCTGAAGTCAGGAGTTCAAGACCAGCCTGGCCAACATGGTGAAACCCCGTCTCTACTAAAAAATACAAAAATTAGCTGGTCGTGATGGCGGGCACCTGTAATCCCAGCTACTCGGGAGGCTGAGGCAGGAGAATTGCTTGAACCAGGGAGGCAGAGGTTGCAGTGAGCCGAGATCGCACCATTGCACTCCAGCCTGGGTGACAGAACAAGACTCCATCTCAAAAAAAACAAAAAGAAAAAAGAAAAAAAATAACAAGAAATGAGAATTCACAATTTACTTCCACGGTAAAACATTTTCCCTTAATGGACAAATTCCTTAGGAAATTATAGTGTATCTCCTAAAGTTTGTCTATTTTGAGATACAGATCATCTATTACTACAACTCAGATGACTTCCTTTCTAAATCCTATCTTAGAGACCCAGTATGTCACAGCTTCTGGGACCTGAAGTGTTTCAGTCTGAAGAAAGTACTTCACTGTATCATGTGTAAAGGAAAATTATAATAGCTCTAAGTAAGTAGAAGTTCTCTTAAAATTCCAGTTCCTCATCCTTACTCTACTTTCCTAACTCACAAAGCACATTAGTTAATGAAAGTTAAGTCTCTAATAAATCATTACAGATCTAGCAAAGTATCAACCTTAAGTAATATAAAATAAAATTCTTTTTTTTATTATAGAATTGCAAACATACTTTAGCCTAAAAGGCAGGAAGAGAAAATTCTACTATTCTTTAAAAAGTTCTTTAGTAGTAATTGGACTACTCTTTCCCTATTATCTAAATACTTCAGTAGTACTTAGTACTTCTCTTTCTCTAGAATCTATTTCACAAGTAACTACTTGCATTCTATTTCCATCCAAATAAACACTTTTACCTGATCATATTCTGAAGCACCAGGATAAAGAGGCCATCCCAGGAACAGCTCAGCTATCACACAGCCCAGTGACCACATATCAATAGCTTCACAAAATGGTAACCCAAGAATAATTTCAGGAGCTCTAGCAAAAACAAAAAATATCAGATAAAAAAATAAACATTATTTGGGAAAATTAACTACATGACTAAGTCCTGTTTTAATATTAGCTAAAGGAACATTTATTCAATGAAATGGAAAAAAATCTTTGGTATACAATCTATCATCTGAAACTCAGGGCCAGATGTGTTTTGGAATACAGAATATTTTGAATTTCAGAAAGGTAATGCAGAACACAAAGTACATATTATATAATAATCCCAGTGGAGTTCAGTGCAGTGCCCTATAATCAAACACATTAATATTTCTGCAACAAAACATGGAACAGTCATACTAAATTGGTTAAATAAAGACTTCAAATAGCTTTACAATGGTTCAAGTCAGGCCTTGCCAATTAAATGAATTTGTACCAAACTTAAAGAACAATTTTCATTTATGAGAGCTTTCTGAATTTTGCAATCACAGATAAGGGATAATAGATCTTTTTTATTATTATTCCTAGAAACTTTTCAATCACACACACACACACACACACAATCAATTAAAAGACCTGGTCAGCTGGGCACAGTGGCTCATGCCTGTAATCCCAGCACTTTGGGAAGCCGAAGCGGGCGGATCACCTGAGGTCAGGAGTTCGAGACCAGCTTGGCCAATACGGCAAAACCCCGAATCTACTAAAAATAAAAAAATTAGCCAGGCATAGTGGTGGGCGCCTGTAATCCCAGCACTTTGGGAGGCCAAGGCGGGTGGATCACCTAAGGTCAGGAGTTTGAGACCAGCCTGGCCAACATGGTGAAACCCCATCTCTACTAAAAATATAAAAAATTAGCCAGGCGTGGTGATGGCTGCCTGTAATCCCAGTTACTCAGGAGGCTGAGGCAGGAGAATTGCTTGAACCCAGGACGGAGGTTACAGTAAGCCGACATGGTGCCTGCCACTGCATTCCAGCCTGGGTGACAGAGTAAGACTCTGTCTCAGAAAAAAAAAAGAAAAAAGAAAAGAAGTAACCCTCAAAAGTGATATTCCTGTTACAGGTGGCTAGAAGCACATATTACTGATGGAATTTCAGAGTTCAATGAAATCTCAACCATAATGGCATGTTTTTAACACTGCACAAGTTTGACAAGCGCATTAATAAGCTAGTGAGTAAGACTACCCAGAAACAACATAAAAGCTTTTCTAAAATTGAAAAGGAACAAAATTTTCTACTCCTAGTGAGCAGAATCATTAATTTCCAAGTTCATGACAGTGCCAAAAATAGCTGGCAGGGGGAGCACAACTGGCTATGTGCCAAAATAAAAACTGGGTTTAGAACATTCCAAAGCATCAATTGGAGGGCAGCATATTGATTTTGCTATTCTTACCATACTAGAAAGACATTTTAAAGTCCAAAAGGTAGGTCACAAAGAATGGCCAGGCCACTCTATAACTTCATTTTTTAAAAGGCAGCAATAATAGGCCAGGTGCAGTGGCTCACGCCTGTAATCCTAGCACTATGGGAGGCCCAGGTGGGTGGATAGACTGAGGTCAGGAGTTCAAATCCAGCCTGGCCAACATGGTGAAACCCAGTCTCTACTAAAAATACAAAAATTAGCTGGGTGTGGTGGCAGGTGCCTGTAATCCCAGCTACTCCGGAGGCTGAGGCAGGAGAATTGCTTGAACCTGAGGGGGCGGAGGTTGCAGTGAGTCGAGATTACATAAATTCACTCCAGACTGGGAGTAAGAGAGAAACTGCGTCGGGGGAGGAGGTAGGTAGCAATAATATAACTGTCTAGAGCTTAAAGTTTTCTGGGAAATTAAGGAAAATATCACTTCCCACAGCCCCCAAGTCCCGTTTTTTAAAAACAAACTGAAGATTGGCTGAAACTTTTTTCATTTGGTCTCACCCTGCTTTTGGAGTGACAAAAGCAGTTAAGGATTTCCAGCAAAAGCTCAGTCAAAACAGCAACTCTACCATATCCACCTTATAAAAAGGCAAATAGCAAAAGGAAAAACAAAAAAGGAAAGCAGTTTATATATATATACAGCCAGAAACGGCAGTTCACACCTATAATCCCAGCACTTTGGGAAGCCAAGGCAGGAGGAACACTTAAGCAGGAGTTTGAGACCAGCCTGGGCAACACAGCAAGACCCAATCTCTACCAAAAAAATTTTTTAAATTAGCCAGCTATGGTGGTGCGTGCCTGTAGTTCTAGCTACTCGGGAAGCTGAGGTGGGAGGATCACTTGAGCCCAGGAGGTCACGGCTGCAGTGAGCCATGATTGCACCACTGCACTCCAGCCTGAGACCCTGTCTCAAAAATAAACAAAAAACCAGTTAAGGCTGCTTAGTTCATTGAGGGCTTTGTATTATTTGGGCCTATAAATGTTAGACTTACCCAAACTCTACGAAGCAAAAAGACAAGTTATTTTCTACTTTACTGAACAGTAAGGCATCACTAGAGCAGGTTCATCTCTAAGAACTGAATACTTTAAACTGTGCATCCAGATTATAATTATTAGAATTATTTTCATTACATCTTTCCTGTTGGCCTCATTATTTCTTAATCCCTCAGTATAAACTCTATAGACAAGTAAAATTCTGGTTCTACCTCATTTGTATAATAAGGAAGCGGAGTTAGATAATTACTCTTCCAGGTCCCTTTCCAGCTTTAACATTCTAACAACTGGGCAGTAAAAAAGGTTATCTACAGAAGCACAGGAAAGTGAAAGAAACTGTTTAAAACTGGCCGTGTTCACTTCAGTAGGAAAATGGCATTGATTGTGCTTTGAAGACGGCAAGTCTCCTCTCTGAAGACACATCCCATGCTTAAAAAACAGATACTAAACAGGCTTCAGTTATTACAGTTAAGTGATAGAAACAACAATCCCTGCCTTTTGGTTCCCCAGCTTCAAACTTCTTTAAGTTGAAAAATTCTTCCAACCAACATTGTTGAGGTTAATTTCACTGGCACCCAGAGCAAGCTAAGGTTAGAATCACTTAACACAAATCATTGATTATTTCCATGAACATTCTCATTTCTTTCTTCCTATCTCAGAGACATCAAACCTACTTACTTACCAGATTACAGAGGTTACTTAAAACCTAACTTCCTGCATCAGTGGCTTAGGTGAAACTATAGTTTGACTGTCAGAGGAAATTAGATTATTTGTTTGTCTAGGATAAATGGAAGATACATTCTCCTTCTCTAGACCTTTTCCTTCCATAAGTAACAAAGTGATTCAGCTTGAAATAAAGGCTGGCTAGTTCAGTAGGGAAAAACATTCAGCTTGTAAGCATGGCAAACCTTTGTCTCTAAAACTCAAGCCCCAAAGACAGGAGCTTTGCTTGGAGTCTGTGCACATTTACAGTGAGCCAGAGAATAAAGTATATTATTTCCACTGCCTGAATCATTTAGCCATGCCCAGGACCAATGGACACAGCGAGGTGGCAAATTTATGTGAGCTGATAATACTTTCGCAAGTTATCAGAAAGACAATGCAATGTAAACTAAAAAGGAGGGTAAGAGGAGGACTAGCTTTGGAGTCAGAATGCTTCACCAGCCAAAAGGATTTCACAGAGGTTTTTTGAAAGACAGAAGGGTGAGGACTTAATGGTCTCTAATACAGCAACAAAGCAACATGAAAGAAGCTTAAGAGGACCATTGCGGATAAAACTAGTGATAAAGAAGGAATGCCTGAGCTGCTATTCCATCTGCCTTAGGCTCATTATCAAGTATTACTGTGACACAACAGAACACTCATGTTAAATCCTAAACACAGTCAAGCCCTGGGTACTGAACTTCAGTATACAGAGTAATTACTCAGTAACACACAGAATGAACTCCTGTTTTTAAGAGGCAAACTTAGCTCCACTTAAAATTACACTCAACAACTATAATGCAGTGAATTTAAAGAAAGCTTTGTCGAAGGTAACTTTGAAGATTTGAAAATTGTAGTTTCTATAAAAAAAAAAAACAAAATGAATCAATTGACAGCTTAAATTAAAAGGATAAACAAATACAAAGATCAGCAACCTAACATTGAAAATTATTCAAAAGAATTACATATTACAGAAAGCTAAGCAGTCAAATAATTCGTTTTATTTTGTATTAACATGCCCCAATTATAACAAAGTCAAAAAATATTTATCTCCTATTGCTCTCTCTTTTTCAATTTAAAAACTACTCTGTTATCACAAGAGAATGCACTTTGTCTTTGACAGGGCAAACAAGTACTTAAAGAACACCTGTACACACAGTGAAGACAGAAAGGAAAAGCTGATCAGCCTTCTTCCTTCAGCTGTGGTCTGCCTAGTCCCTCCTGAGGACTAAAAATGGGATGCTGTGCTGAACTCTTCAGTTCACCAGTAGAGTATGCTATATATATGTATGTGGGTGTGGCTGGTGGTGAGACTGCTCAAAGGAGAGTATTAAAAAGCATATGTAGTTGGAACTTAAATCTCCCAAGGCATAAATAAATAAATGGAGATGAGATTCTTAAAGTTAGCCAAGGTTGCCTAGGGCAGCATAAAACCAGAAAACGAAGGCTCTAAGAGTTTCTTTACCTCACCTCAAGTAAAAATCACCAGTTTTATAAAATCGTAAAAAGATATAAAGAAATAAGGATGGACTGACTTAATATTAAGCTGTCAACACTACCCAAAGCAATCTACAGATTCAATGCTATCCTTAATAAAAAGCAATTATGATTTTTGTATAAAATAGAAAAACCCATCCTAAAATTTATATGGACTCTCAAAGACCCCAAATAGCCAGAATAATCTTGAAAAAGAATAAAGTTGGAGGTCTCACACTTCCTGATTTCAAACTTACTACTAAGCTACAATAATCAAAACAGTGTGGTACTGGCATACAGACATACATAGATTAATGGAATAGACAGCCCAAAACTGAAAATGGGAAAGCAATAGAAGATAAGAATTATTTGTATATATGTTCAAATGATTCCAACAAGTGTGCCAAAACCACCCAATGCAGAAAGGACAGTCTATTCAGCAAATGGTGTTTGAAGAACTGAACAGTCACATGCCAAAGAATTACACTGGATTTGTAACTTGGACCATAGACAAAAATCAACAAAGAATCAAAAACTGAAATAAAAGAGCTAAAACTATAAAACTCTTAGCAGGAAACAGTGGAAAATCTGTATGATTTTGATTTAACAATGACTTCTTGGGTAAGTCACCAAAAGCACAAGCAACAAAAGAAAAAGTAGACAAACTGCACTTCACCAAAGTTAAAAACTTTTCCGTGTCAAACACTATCAACAGGTAAAAAGGCAACCCAAGGAATAGATGAAAATTTAGTATATAGACTATACAACTCAACAACAAAAAGCCCAATTCAATAAACGAGGAAAGGACTTAAATAGACATTTCTCCAAAGAAGATATACAAATGTCAGACACATAAAAAAATGCCGGGCTGGGCATGGTGGCTCACGTCTGTAATCCCAGCACTTTGGGTTACTGAGGCGGGCATATCACTTGAGCCTATGAGTTTGAGACCAGCCCGGGCAACACGGTGAAACCCCGTCTCTACTAAAACTACAAAAAACTAGTCAGGTGTGGGGGTGCATGCCCATAGTCCCAGCTACCGAAAGGCTAAGGTAGGAAGACTGCTTGAGCCTGAGATGTCAAGGCTGCAGTAAGCCATGATTGCACCACTGCACCCCAGCCTGGATGACAAAGTGGGACTCTGTCTCAAAACAAAACAAAATAAAACAAATGTTCAACATCATTAACCATTAGGGAAATACAAATCAAAACCACAGTGAGATACCACTTCACACCCATAAGAATGGCTATTATTGGCTGGGCCCAGTGGCTCATGCCTGTAATCCCAGCACTTCGGGAGGCTGAGGCCGGTGCATCACAAGGGCAAGAGATCAAGACCATCCCGGCCAACATGGTGAAATCCTGTCTCTACTAAAAATACAAAAATTAGCTGGGCATGGTGGCACCTATAGTCCCAGCTACTCAGGAGGCTGAGGCAGGACTGCTTGAACCTGGGAGGTGGAGGTTGCAGTGAGCCCATATCGTGCCACTGCACTCCAGCCTGGCAACAGAGCAAGACTCCGTCTCAAAAAAAAAAAAAAAAAAGGCTATTATTGGCCAGGCGCAGTGGCTCACGCCTATAATCCCAGCACTTTGGGAGGCCAAGGGCAGATCACCTGAGGTCAGGAGTTCGAGACCGGCCTGGCCAACATGGTAAAACCCCATCTCCACTAAAAATACAAAAATTAGCTGGGTGTGGTGGCAGATGCCCGCGTGGTCCCAGCTACCCGGAAGGCTGAGGCAGGAGAATCTCGGGAGGCAGAGGCTACAGTGAGCCGCGATCACACCACTGCACTCCAGCCTAGGTAACAAGAGTGAAACTCCAGCTCAAAAAAAAAAAAAAAAAAAAGCATGGCTATTATTTAAAAACCAAAACAAGGCCAGGAGTGGTAGTTCATGCCTGTAATCCCAGAACTTTGGGAGACTGAGGCAGGAGGATGGCTTGAGGCCAGTAGTTTGAGACCGGGTTGGGCAACAAAATGAGACCCTCAAAACCCCATCTCCACAAAAAGTAAAATAAAAGTAATTAGCCAGGTATGGTGGAGTGTGACTGTAGTCCTACCTACTTGCTCAAGCCCAGGAGTTGGAGGCTACAATGAACTATGATCGCGCCACTGCACTCCAGCATGAGCAATAGAGTGAGCCCCTGTCTCTGTAAAAATAAACAAACAATTTTTTTTAATAAAAAAAAAATAACAAATGTTAGAGAAAATGTGGAGAAATCTGGAATGTTCATCCACTGCTGGTGGGAATGTAAAACGGTGCAGCCTCTGTGGAAAATAGTTTGGTAATTCTGCAAAAAGTTAAACATAGAATTATCATGTGACCCAGCAATTCCACTCCTAGTTAAATACCCAAAAGAACTGAAAATAGGGACTAGGATACTTGTACACCAATGTTCATAGTGGCATTATTCACAACAGCCTAAAGGTAGCAACAACCCAAATATCTACCAACAGATGAATGGATAAACAAAATGTGGTATATACAAACAATGGAATATTATACAGCCATAAAAGGAATGAAGTTCTGATACACGTTACAGCATGGATCAGCCTCAAAAACATTATGCTAAGTGAAATAAACTAGACACAAAAAGACATATGTTGTATTATTCCACTTACAAGGAGTATCTAGAATAGGCAAATTCATAGAGACAGAAAGTCAAATCAAGATTACCAGTGGTAGGAAGAAGGGAGAATAGGGAGTTATTGCTTAATGGTTAGAATTTGTGTTTTGGGTGATGAAAACATATGGAAATAGTGGTGATGGTTACACAACACTGTGAATATACTGAACAGACAGCGGTGATGGTTACACAACACTGTGAATATCCTTAACATACTGAGTGGTACCAAATGGTTAAAATTGTAAACTTCCTGTTACAAAGATCTTACCACAATGTTTTTAAAAAAGTAAACATGTAGATGACATTTTTTCTGAGTCCTTGCATGGGTTAAAATATCTTCATATTATTTTCACACATAATATAAAATTATTAATTCAGAATTTCTATTTCCTCAAATTTTATTACAGGTATCTGGCATGTATAGCTCCTTATAAACATATTTTATAGGTTATCTATGTTTTTGTTTATTATTTCACTTCTTGATTGGATGCTTACATGATTTGTATTTAATGTATGGCCATTAAAACTAAGTATTAGATTCCTTAAAATTAATAACTAGGCAAGTAAGTAAATGGGTGCTGACAAAAAGCACATTTTAAAAGCCTTGGTTATGATATAGACAAAAGTATATATATCAGCATTTACATACTGTCTCAATAATTATTATATGTTAAAACAGTAACTACATTAAAAGTATCAATCTAGAAATATATATCATTAAAGTGTAAGGTACTTGGGTCAAGGCCATTCTAGGATAACCCAGTAAGTTCAAAGTATTTAGAGAATGTTAAGACAGGAAGAGACTGTAGCAATCATCTAATCCAATTCATGCTACTACAGAAGAAAATGTAAAAGAATAAAATGTTACTAGAGTTAAAGCTGGAGTTATTCCCAAGTTATTTTACCTGCCAAGGTAAGAGCTTCAAAAAAACAGCAGCATATGCTCAGATTCATTACAAATAAAAAAATATCTTTGTATATTTCAAGACTCTTTAAAACGGGAAAATGGCTGGGCATGGTAGCTCCTGCCTGTAATCACTGGGAGGCCAAGGCAGGCAGATTACCTGAGGTCAGGAGTTTGAAACCAGCCTGGTCAACATGGTGAAACCTCATCTCTATTAAATATAAAAAAAATTAGCCAGGCATGGTAGCAGGCACCTGTAGTCCCAGCTACTCGGGACAGGAGTAGCAGGAGAAATCACTTGAACCCAGGTGGAGGCTGAGTGAGCCGTTATCACACCACTGCACTCGAGCCTGGGCGAGTGAAACTCCCATCTCAAAAAAATAAATAAATAGGCCGGGTGTGGTGGTTCACGCCTGTAATCCCAGATCTTTGGGAGGCGGAGGCAGGTAGATCACAAGGTCAGGAGATCGAGACCATCCTGGGTAACATGGTGAAACCCCGTCTCTACTAAAAATACAAAAAAATTAGCCGGGCATGGTGGTGGGTGCCTGTGTTCCCAGCTATTCAAGGAAGCTGAGGCAGGAGAATGGCGTGAACCCGGGAGGTGGAGCTTGCAGTGAGCCGAGATTGTGCCACTGCACTCCAGCCTGGGCAACAGAGCGTGACTCCGTCTCAAAATAAATAAATTAATTAAATAAATAAAATGGGAAAATGAGGTATAATGATAATAAAGAAAAGAACCAGGTGCTAGTATAATTCAACTAGTAACAACTTTCAGAATCAGACTGAGTTAATTTTTTCAGTGCTAGATAAAATTTCAGAAATAAGAAAATGTCATATATAGGAATGCCACACACAGAGAATGAGCTAAAACATATCCTATTTCTATCTCAGAATCTATAAACAAATTCACTGCTATATGTAGGCTATGGGGTATATGTTAAATATAAGGACAGAACTCTAGCCTAAGATACAATTTTCAGCATTTGCCACTTGCCTGTAGTAACGTGACTGTAAGTAGGTTGAGCACACAGCTTTGGAAACATGACTAGCAGAACCAAAGTCAATGACCTTCACTCGGTAGGGCTGGCGAACTGGATCAACCAGCATGATGTTTTCAGGCTTAAGGTCGGCGTGGATCAGACCAAGACTCTTGAGCTTCATCAAGGCTGTGGCCACCTGCTGCAAGATTGGTCTGATGTACTTGAGTGGCAGTGGGCTAAATTTGTTTTGCTTTAGAAAATCATATAAGTTCTGCTCCAACATCTCAAAAACAAGGCAGGTGTGATTCTTATGCTGAAAGCACTCGTATGAACGGACAAAATTATATTCATCAGCATTTTCACTGCTTAGGCGGGAAAGGATGCTCACTTCAATCTGCCCCTGTCTGGCATAGGAGGGGTGGTTCTTCAAGATTTTAATAGCCACAATTTCCTTGGTGCTCCTCTTCCAGCACTTAGCCACCTGTCCAAATGTCCCCCGGCCTAGGAACTCCAAGACTTCATAGCTATTGGTCATAGAGCAAAGGATCTCATGCTGGACCAGCTGGTAATCCCCTTCTCCACTGGAACTGCTACTCTTTGTGGTCACAGTGGTGGTTGTGGCAGCAGCACCCACCACAGTCCTGTTTTGCAGCATGAGAGGGGGATGTTCTTCTATGATCTGCACACTACCGTTGCTGTCAACTTCCTCACTTTTTCGTTTCAATCCACATTTTTGATAGGGCTCAAGCAAAGAAACGTTGCTTCTGTGAGTCAGGGACTGGCTGCTTTGGAAGGTTGATGTAGCAGCACTGCCCGAGCTATCAGCGGCTGTTACAACAATATGCTCCACTGCAGGAGCTGGGAGGAGGAGGCCCTGGTCGTAAGCAGGGATGCTGAAATTTGCTACCTGGTGAGAGGAGTTGGCTTGCCCTTGTGTGGCTGGGAGGGTTTTGCTGTGGGTATAATATTTGTCGTTGCTACTCTGTCCTGAAACATCCCAGCCAGAGGGCTCTATTTTCAGTTTCTTCGCACTGCAGAAGGCACTCGACGACACTGATGGGGGCGAAAACACTTGCAGCTGTGATGCCATACCTACATTGAGAGAAAGGAGGAATTAAACCACAAGGATAAGAGATACAAGGCTTAGGTTTAAAACGTATACACACACACTTTTACTTGATAAAAGAAACATGATGTAATAATGTTCTCCTCAAAAACTAATTCAATCTTGGCCTATATTCATAGAAACAGTGTACAGAACCTGCTGGACAAAGTGAAGATTATCCACTCTGCTCAAGTCATACATAAAATGCATTCAACTGTCTACCACATTTTAAGAGAAAAAAGTAACCAGCATGGGCCAGGCACAGTGGCTCAAGCCTTTAATTCTAGCACTTTGGGAAGCCAAGGCAGGAGGATCTCCTGAGCTGAGGAGTTCAAGACCAGCCTAGGCAACATAGTGAGACCCTGTCTCTAGTATAAAAATACTAAAATTAAAAAAAAAAAAAAAAAGTAACCAGGATGATGAGAAAGCTAGGGAGTATATTCTGAAGAACCAAGGAAAATTAGCAGAAAATTATGAGGAAAGGATAAAGAACAGTCCAGCTTTCTGTCCCTGAATATCCCACAGACACTTCCAGCTCAATATGCCCAAAGATTAAACTGAAAGCTATCTTTTCAGAATAAAGTCCAAACATCTGACATAGCATACAAGCCATTTCATATTTATCTTCTCCATTTTCAACCATCTGATTTCATATGCCTTGGGGCTCTATAGTAATCCCTCTTTCCTTGCTCTACACTTTCCCCCTTTTTAATAATTACTCCTCAGAATTAGTCATCTGCAAAAGACTAAAATCTCTATCTCTAACCCAGAATTCTCTCACTTTGAACTCCAAACCCGATATCCAAATGACTACTTAACACTGCAACTTGGATATTTTATAAATACCTCATATTCAATACATTCAGAATTAAACTTATGAGCCTCCACCCCACCTTCAGTTTTCTATCTTAATTATGAGATGCCAGAAATCAGGGAGCTCCAGCCTGGGCAGCATGGTGAAACCACCTCTAAAACAAACACACACACACACAACAACAACAAAAAACAAACAAAAAAAATTAGCCAGGCATGGTGGCACATGCCTGTAGTCCTAGCTACTCAGAAGGCAGAAGTGAGAGGATCACCTGAGCCCAGAGGTAGAGGCTGCAGTGAGCTGTGATCGTACCACTGCACTCCAGCCAGGGTGAAAGAGTGACACCCTTTCTCAAAAAAAAAAGAAAAAAATCAGGGATGTCTGTTTCCTCAGCTACACAATGGTG
Organism: Mandrillus leucophaeus; assembly: GCF_000951045.1. Classification (NCBI taxonomy): domain Eukaryota; kingdom Metazoa; phylum Chordata; class Mammalia; order Primates; family Cercopithecidae; genus Mandrillus; species Mandrillus leucophaeus. Next base: position 3,199,716 of record NW_012106919.1, on the reverse strand, counting down.
ATAGCAACACCTACCTCATGGGGTTGTTCTGAGAATTAAATGATTTAATACCTGTAAAGTGATAGTGTCTAACACATATTTAATACTATTATCCCGACTCATTCCTCTCCCTTATTCCTCCACATCTAATCTCTATCTTATCCATTTCATCTCCCAAGTATATTTCTTTTATTTCTTTTATTTATTTATTTATTTATTTTTTTGAGACAGAGTCTCACTCTGTAGCCCAGGCTGGAGTGCAGTGGCACAATCTCGGCTCGCTGTAACCTTCGCCTCTGGAGCTCAAGCGATTCTCCTGCCTCAGCCTTCCAAGTAGCTGGGACTAGAGGCATGCGCCACCATACCCGGTTAATTTTTTTGTATTTTTAGTAGAGATGGGTTTTCACCATGTTGCCTGGGTGGTCTCAAACTCCTGAGCTCAGGTGATCCACCCCGCTCAGCCTCCCAAAGTGCTGGGATTACAGGCGTGAGCCACTGCCCCCCACCTCCTAAGTGTATTTCAAATCAGCCCTTTTCCCCTAACCTTATTGGCACCATTCTAGTTCAAACTGCCAGTAGCTTCCAAACTAATCTCCTTTAATCCACTTAATAGATCTTTGCTTTTAAACAATGCAAATCGGATAACCGCTCTCTCTTCTTAACCATCTTGCTTCCCCTTCTCCCAGGGTTTCTCATTGCTTTGGAGATAAAGTCCAAGATACTCAACTTGGCTGGCCATAGTCGCTCATGCCTGTAATTCCCGCACTTTGGGAGGCCCAGGCAGGAGGATCACTTGAGCTCAGAAGTTCAAGATCAGCCTGGGAAGCATTAACATTAAAAAAAAAAAAAGAAAGAAAGAAAGAAAAGAAAAGAAAAATTAGGCCAGGCACAGTGGCTCATGCCTGTAATCCTGGCACTTTAGGAGCCCAAGGTGGAAGGATCACTTGAGCCCCAGGAATTCAAGACCAGTCAGGGCAACATGGGGAGACTCCATCTCTACTGGAAAAAAAAAAAAAAAAAAAAGCCAAGTATAAGTGGCACATGCCTGTGGTCCCACCTACTCAGGATGCTGAAGCAGGAAAATCATCTGAGTCTGGGACATTGAGGCTACAGTGAGTTGTGATCACTCCATTGCACTCTAGCCTGGGCAACAGAGCTAGATTCTGTCTCAAAAAAAAAAAAAAAAAAAAAAAAAAACTGTCTCAACCTGCCTTAAAATGCACTCCAAAATCTGCTTGCTGCCTTCCAACATCTCCCCACTTTGATTCCCTCCCCCTAACCCTCATTCTGGCCACACTGCCCTTCTTTCTTTAGTTCTTGGAAGGCCACTCACCTCTAGGCCCTCTAAATATGTTTAAGACTTTCTGCTGCGAAAACTGCCCTCTGTCACCTCTGCCACATGCAGAAATGCTCCCTACGATCATCCCCTGCCCCTACCATGCATTCCCACAGCACTCTGTTAACTTGAAAGCATTTCTTTAATGCTACATTCCCAACTACAGTATAAGCTCTAGGACATGTACTATCTCTGTCTTGCTCTTCTCTTATACCACCAAAGCCTACTATAGACTGACAATATATACATACTCAATATCTGTTGGATGAATTACTTGACCCCTGCCTACCAATCTCCTATCTATTAAATACAACTCCCTACCACTCATATTCAAATGTAGTATCTTCAAATGCTTGGTCCTTGGTTTTGTTTTTTTTAATGTCTTCCCTCCCTTTTATCTGTGTGGTCCCTGAGTCATGGGGGAGGTCTCTACTCCAATCCATATAGTATAACGTTACTAATCACAAGAGAATAAACACACACAACAAGAAAGGAAGGAAACATGACAAAGGATGTTACAGAACATCAAAAGGCAGTATGTGCATTTCTTTGTGCCTGAATACAACTAGAAACCACCTGCACTGGACTAGTCAGCTGGAAAGAACAAATCCTCTGCCTTCAATTTCTAAAACCCAGTTGAGATTTACTTTAAGAGTTTCCATAATTTATATAAACTTTGAAGAGGAAAAAAAGTACAAATTAAAAGTTAAGGTCAGTACAATTTAACTGTGAGACTGAATTTACAAATCATCTTGTTCTCTCTACTTCACTGAAATACCAAACATAATAAAAGAAAAATCTGAAACCAAGTAGCTCCTTTACAAAATGCACCTATTAAAATATAAGTATTTCTTGTCATAAAATTAAGCCAACCTGTTGAACAACAAAAGGAAGCAAATTTTCTAAATTTGTTTTCCATTAACAATGTTAATATTGTTCACCTGCTAATTTTAACAATCTATCAAAAAACATAAACACGACTTCTATGTAACTGAAAGTAGTGAAAGAATCTAAATAGAAAATTTGCAGTTTGCAGCAACTGTCTAGGAATAGGGGGGTCATAAAAGTAATAATACTGAAAAGAATTCATGAAATACCAAATTTTTAAAAATGTATTCATTTTGGGAGGCTAAGGAAGGCAGATCATGAGGTCAGGAGTTTGAGACCAATCTGACCAACATGGTGAAATGCCATCTCTACTAAAAATACAAAAATGAGCCGGGCGTCGTGGCGTGCACTTGTAATCCCAGCTACTCAGGAGGCTGAGGCAGGAGAATCACTTGAACCTGAGAGGCAGAGGTTGTAGTGAGCCGAGATCATGCCATTGCATTCCAGCCGGGGTGACAGAGTGAGACTCGTCTCAAAAAAAAAAAAAAAGTATTCGTAACTAGATACTCTATAAAATTTTGCATTTAGCAGAGTAACATTATTGCCAACTTTTTACCCAAAAAGCATAATAAAAGATTACTTATGATTTCAGATCTTCACACTGCGCATTGAAAAAAGCACAAGTTCTAGGACATTTTTCAGAATGTTTTAATATTAAATGATTATAATCTTTATCCATAAGGACAAATTTAGTTCACCCAAAGGGACAGGACAACTCAGAATTCTTTCACTAGTCTTCCCCACAGCAAGGGTGTGACGTACAAAAAGTCAGTATCGGACCACCAGGGCTCTTACAATGTGGCTGAGACTCATTCTGACCTCAATTAACACAAGGTGAGAAGAAAATACAGAATCACAATGGCCTAGAAAAACCAACAGACTCTTATTTATATTCTACTCTGAAATTCAGCTAAAATAGCAATTTCTAGACACAGGATAAAGATACCATGTTCCATCAAATCTGCCTTTGCAAGTCGGGGGGCAAGTCTCTTCCTAGGTGGAGAGCTTTCAAACAACAACAAAAACAGAATTAACACCTGTGGAAAACTTACTATATATCAGAATCTATGAGGCAAATTACAGATATTTTTAATTCAATGTGAATAGCAACCCAATAAATTAAAACGCTATTTTTGACACATTTGCAGTCAACAAGCGTATGAAAAATTGTTCAACATCACTAATCATTAGAGAAATGCAAATCAAAACTAAAATGAGATACCATCTCACACCAGTCAGAATGAATATTACTAAGAAGTCAAAAAATAACAGATGCTGGCAAGATTGTGAAGAAAAGGGAACAATTATACTGCTGGTGGGAGTATAAATTAGTTCACCCATTGTGAAAAGCAGTGTGGCAATTCCTCAAAGAATTTAAAACAGAATTACCATTAGATCCAGCAATCCCATCACTGGGTATACACCCAAAGGAATATAAATCATTCTACCATAAAGACACAAGCACGTGTTCACTGCAGCACTATTCACAATAGCAAAGACATGAAATTCAACCTAAATGCCCATCAATGGTAGACTAAAGAAAATGTGGTACATATACACCATGGAATACTATGCAACCATAAAAAAGAAGGAGATCATGTCCTTTGCAGCAACAGGCAACATGGATGAAGCTGGAGGGCCACTATCCTAAACAAACACAGGAACAGAAAATCAAGTACTGCCTGTTCTCACTTATAAGTGGGAGCTAAAGAACAAGAACACATGGACACAAAGAGGTCAAACACAGACACTGGGGCCTACTTCAGGGTGGAGGGTGGGAGAAGGGAGAGGATCAGAAAAAATACCTGTCAGGCACTATGCTTATTACCTGGATGACAAAATAATCTGTACACCAAACCCCTGTGACATACCTCGGTAACAAACCTGCACATGTACCCCTGAACCTAAAAGTTTTTGGTTTTTTTTTTAAAAAGCTATTTATTTATTTATTTATTTATTTATTTTTTTTTTTTTTTGAGACAGGTTCTCGCTACCGTCATTGAGGCCGAAATGCAGTGGTGTAATCACAGCTCACTGTAACCTCGAACTCCTGGGCTCAAGCAATCCTCTGCTTCAGCTATCCAAGTAGCTAGGACTACAGGCATACACCAGGACGCTTAGCTAATTTCTACAAGCACATGCCGCATTTGGCTAATTTTTTTTTTTTTCAGAGATGAGGTCTTACTGTGTTACCCAGGCTGCTGTCAAACTCCTGCTCTAAAGCAATCCCCCTGCCTTGGCCTCCCACAATACTGAGATTACAGCTGTGAACCACCGTACCTGGCATAAAAAGCTATTTTTGACTTCCTGAAAATGCTGCACCTTTTGACTCCAGCAATGAATGAAGTCTTTACATTTCAAACCTGACTTTTCAAGGACTTAGTCATCTCAATATAATGAAAAATTTGCCCAGTGCATTAATACCAAATTAGCAATGATGGGCAAAAGGCCATTGGTACTTGTATTTATTGCTAAAAGATAATTGCTAGAATCCAAGGCTTTCAAAAACAGATTAACAACTTTCCCACTCCCCGGCATGGTCACATTCATTTAACATCGTTTACTGGGTGCTCCACACTGTAAGCACTATAGGTAGATAATCTTATTAAAATCATCCAAATATTATAACCCTGAATGGAACAGTTGGATATGACAACCAAGGTAATCATTTTCCATTGATTTGTCCTTACCCCTCAGTAACCTTTTTCCTGACACACCAGTAATAAATTCCTGTTGCTTTTGCTCAATGTCATCTTTGCCTCCTTCATACAATTTAACAGTTGGTTAGCCAAATGACCTAAAAACTGTACTATATATTGATTTCTTGTTCTAGCACTTATCCTCAGATGACATGAACACAGGTGTACACACTGTCGATCACATACTCTGATACATATTTTTACAGATGATAAGAGTACACCTTCTGTAAAACCAAAGTGAGACAAGTTTGGGAAGAAAATTATTTCCAACAAACACCTCTCTCTCTACTCTTCTAAGTTTTCTCCACCTCTACTACACAATTCCATACTTAAACAGCTTAACTGGTTTCCTCCAAACTGTACTTTCAACTTCCCCCCTTTATTTGAGATTCTGTCACCCAGACTGGAGTGCAGTACATGATCATGGTTCGTTCACTGCAGCCTTGACCTCCAGGGCTCAATCCACTCTCCTACTTCAGCCTCCAGAGTAACTGGGACTACCAGCACATGCCACCACGCCCCGCTAATTTTTTTGTATTTTTTGTAGAGATAGGGTTTCACCATGTTGCTCAGGCTGGTCTCAAACTCCTAGGCTCAAGTGGTCTACCTACCTCAGCCTCCAAAAGTGCTGGGATTACAGGTGTGAGCCATGATGCTTTCCTCAAGCCCCTTTTCTAAGCTCCCCTCTCCCAATTCATTATTCACCTTTCAACTGAAGCTTTAAAAATGCACAGCTGGGAAAAAAAAAAAAAAAGTGTATCTGTCCCCCACTTAAAAACTTAGGAAAAAGACCAAAAAATTCCTATTTTGGATTACCAGGCCTTGCAAGATCTGGACCATGATTACTTGCATAGCCTTGTTTCACCTGCGCTTTTCCCCAGGAACTTTCTCTTCCAATACTACCAAGTCTCTCTGGGTTCCCACGATACGCCTTGCCTTCTCTGGCCCTAGTTCCTTCAACACGTTTCCTCTCTGAAGTTCATTTTCCCCCTTAGACTTTTCTTTTCCTAACTTTCACTTACCCTTCTAGTCTGTACTTAAAGCTCACTTCTTCAATGTGGCAGAGGCTGTTGCTTTGTATCAAAATCAATAGTTCACTGAGATTTATTTGGAATGACTATGGCAACAGAACAAAAGAAAAGTGCTTGGCCAGGCGTGGTAGTTCACGCCTGTAATCCCAACACTTTGGGAGGCTGAGGCGGGCGGATCATGAGGTCAGGAGATCAAGACTATCCTGGCTAACACGGTGAAATCCCATCTCTACTAAAAATACAAAAATTAGCCGGGTGTGGTGGCAGGCGCCTGTAGTCCCAGCTACTTGGGAGGATGAGGCAGGAGAATGGCGTGAATCCGGGAGGCGGAGCCTGCAGTGAGCCGAGATCATGCTACTGCACTCCAGCCTGGGCAACAAAGCGAGACTCCATCCCGAAAAAAAAAAAAAAAAAAAAAGTGCTTTGTATTTAGTAAAAAGGTACCATATTTTAGTACCTGCACATGACGGTCTATAGGTCTATAAAGTTTAGAATTAAGAAAACTATACCTTGAGGAGCTTCCAGGATAAAAAAAGTTAAAATTAACAAAGCAGAGACGAATATGAAATATAAACAATATGCCAGCAAAAGCTGAAGGAAAACGGGACTTAAGTAAGGCAATAGCAGTTTGGAGAATGGAAGATGGAGGAGGCTCTTTCAGAAGAATGAGATGACTTTTGCTATGCTAGTACGCCAAAGGATGTGGAAAAATAAAAAGCTGTGTAGAGTAAGGAGATATATTTAACTGGAGCAGAAGACACTGGCAAAAAAGTACTGGAACTCTTACAGATAAAAGGGACCTTAAAAGATGCTAAAACCCCCTAATTCCAAGATGAGAAAAAGGCGATCCAGGCCAGGCATGGTGGCTCATGCCTGTAATCCCAACACTTTGGGAGGCCGAGGCAGGTGGATCACTTGAGGTCAGGAGTTCGAGACCAGCCAGGCCAATATGGCAAAAACCCATCTCTACTAAAAATACAAATATTAGCCAGGCATGGTGGTGCGTGCCTGTAGTGCCTGTAGTCCTAGCTACTCAGGAGGCAGAAGTATGAGAATCACTTGAACCCACCACGGCACTCCAGCCTGAACCCACCATGGTACTCCAGCCTGGGTGACAAAGTAAGACCCTGTCTCAAATTAAAAAAAAAAAAAAAAAAGCAGATCCAAAAAGGCCAAACGAGTTTTACCCAGAGCTAATGAGTAGCAATTCCTGGCAAAGAATCCAGGTCTTCTCATTCCTTTTCCTTAAGCACTCTGGGAAAGCACTGTACCAGGTACCCTTAAAGAATCTAAAAGAAATGTCAGTTTCTTTACCTTCAAAGAACTTAAAATGTTGCTGAAATGATAAAACACATGAAAAAGAAAGAAAAATATGAAAACAGGATATAAATTTCTGAAGTGCCAAATTACGCACTACAGGAATATATTAGGCATTTAGGAGCTGGGTTCCAACAACTAAAAGGAAGATCAGGAACAAAAACAAAAGGAACCAAAAGACAAACCAGTGATTGTGAAGTGGTACTCAAAGGAAAATAATCTTGATGACTTGTGTTCAGAATGGTACAAAGGGAGAGGAAGGGAAGAAAACGGGAGGAATAATAGTAAACTTTTTTTTAAAAGAGCTAAAAAATACAGACTGCTGTTACACCTCATGCAGGTGGCAGATTAAGCAGCTCATGTTTGCAAAATTACTTCAAATTACAAGACCAGTTACAATATATAACAAGCTGCACAAGTTCCAAGTGTAAGAACTTCACAAGGCCGGTATGACTCACTGATCTGTACCAACAAATCATTGATGGAGCTCTGCTTATAAAAACAAAAGCAGAGAATGAAAGAAGTCTATTTTCCAAAGAATTGTGAACTTTGAGATTATCTTTTTCTTTTAGAAGGAAGTTCTGGTTTGGTTTGAACTCTCAAGTTACCAACGAACTTGCTCTAAAATCCACAAAACTACAGTGTCAAGAGATAGGATAAACTATTTATGAAGGTATCACCAGCAAAAGTTCTACTTGCCAACCAGAGTCAGTATATTTATAAGATCTCATTCACCATTTTATTCTAAGATGCTTTACTGGCTTGGCTGCCTCCAGTTCCAACCGCAAGTACTTTACTAAAATATCCTTCAAGCCAGGAACAGTATCTTAAAGTCAATGACACCCTTCATCATACCAGCATTATAACACAGAACCCTGAGATAATTGCATGTAAAGATCCAAAATCACCAGATGAATAATGAAAATTAAGTCAAATGATTTGTTAGATTTTAAAATGTTTTATAGAAAGCTTTAGGCTTCTATATTTAAAAACCTAGTAATGGTTTGCATTCTCTATAATCTTACAAAAAAAAAAACAAAAAAAAACCCCAAAAACCCTACAGACCAGAAATCAAAAATAGCTTTACACAAACAAAAGGAAAATTGTAGGTTTGCTGAGGGCATCAGCCACTTAATTTAACCCCATTTCATCAGGAGCAGGAAGCCACACTGCTGTTTTCACCAGTTACTAAGAAACAAGATAAAGGACAGATTGGGACAGAGAGTCTATAGCTGAAAGTATTATTTTGATGCGATTACTGAGAATTCCCAAAGTGTCACTAATAGACAAGAAAGAGCATCTAGGACTGCCTCTAAATGAGTCTACCTACAACAGAATCAGTGGTTAAGTAAAGACAAGACTTACTGGAGCCTGGGGGTGTTTTCCCCCTCTTTCCTACCCCCATCCTCCCATCCTCAACTCCCCTCCCCAAGCAGGAAAGAAAGCTCGCCCAGCATAAACACAGGCCATTGCTCGCGGCTCGTCACCACAACAAACTGGAGGTTAGACCAACGCTCCTGGAGACAGAACTCCAGGTCTTGGTTGCTAGGCACAAAAAGGGGACTCTTCCCCACAGACCTGTGAACAGTGTGGGTCTTACCAGAATTTTGGTTGTTTCTCCACCTTTCCTTTTTTGTTTTTTTAACGAAAGCTTTGAAAGTGGTGACAGCAAAAGTTTCCCTTTGGGCCAGACCTCTAGATCTGCCTTGCACAGATATACATTAGGTGGGCTGGTCTCACGTAGTCTCCACCGTCATTACAAATTACAAGCCTAACGACTACAGAACATCAGCGAAGACGACAGAAAAGCTTCCACACCCACCCCACTGTCGTCCGCTTCCTGATCCCCAACAGCAAAAATAACCCAAAATCATGGTGATAAGCGGAGCTGTGAAATACACACGCAAAAGCCACACACTGGGAACCTGCCACGACAGCCGGGGAAAAACCGGCCGAGTGAGAAGACGCAAGGCGGTCCCCTGTCACTTAAGGACAACACGCCCAGGCGAGAAGTGGCAGGAGGCAGGGGGAGTTGTCCCGAAAAACAGCCCAGAGCCTGCCCACCTTCCTGGGAACGCAATCCCCTCAGCGGCCGCGAGCCG
>NW_012106919.1:3183027-3189884 GCF_000951045.1 Mandrillus leucophaeus | reverse complement strand
CCGACGAGCGGAACGCCGAGCGGCCGCCCCTCAACCCGGACGGCCCCGCCTCGCCGGAACTATTCACCCGCCCCGCGCCATGACACCTACTGAGGCGGAAGTGCAGATGAATGGACTCTCTAGGACGACCGCATAGTACTGATCGCAGTGGGAGTGGGTGGGCCTCGAGTGGGTGGGCCTCCGTGGGGAGCCAGCGTGGATCGAGTGCGGGGGCTGGGCTTCCCGCCCCCTCCGCACCGTAGACTCCGCGGTGATTTAAAGGTGCCTGGCAGTGGTAGGGGATCCAACTGTAAAATGTCATCCCAGCTAGTGTGACATCACCACAGTCTAGTGTGACACCCCCAGAGCCTGGGCAGTGTACAGGAAGACAGTGCCTAGCAGAGGAGCTCCACTGCCGGTGAGGGATTACCTCAGGTTAGGTTTTAATGTTTCGTTGCCGTCTAGAGACGTTCTAGCAATGTGACATCTGTGTACCCTATCTGGAAGTCTCCCTGTACGTCAAGAGCCCCTTAGGGGAGTCTCCCATTGCCGCCTTGGGAACCTGTGTTTACATTAGGAAGAGAGAGAATAGCTGTAATCTGAGCTCAAACGCTCAAAACATGCAGTGAGCGAATGCTAGCATAATTTTTTTGCCTCTACCAGAAGGAAGTAAGGCTGGGTATTTAGAAAACAGAACGCGTTGGCACAACATTCTGAGAAAAAGGACACTGAAAATTAGGTTATCCTAATGGAAAAGCAGTTGCGATCTCCCAAAATCAAGAGATTCTGTAGGACTTCCGATATATCTCCTGCTGTGTAAAATATTCAGATTCCTGAAGTGGGGGACATTTCTAAGGCAACTGTAATCTCTTCATTTTTTCCATCCCACAAGTGCTGGAGGCAGCAGTGATCTGAGCCCTAGAAAGTGACTGTCCGGCACCATCGGTATTTGCATATACTCTCTGAAGAGAAGGGCAGATGTGGCTAAGACAAAATTCTACTATCAAGTTTTGTTTCTCAGATCTCACTCATTAACATCTTTGATTTCCTTGGATCCCCATAACACACACACACAAAAAAAAACTATAATTTTTGTAAAATGTGCTAAAGTACCTTTTAAGGGAAGTCATTTGACTTTCTCTCTGGCTTAACAACACGGGGAGCAGTTCCATTTTATCTGGAACAGGGAAGTTTATTTCCCTAGAGAAGTAGGGTTACCAAAAATGTTCGATCCCACAAGGCAGTTTTGTTTGCATATTTTCACAGAAACTTCCTTCTACTACTTAAAGAACTTAAAGTCCTCACGTTGGGCCAACCTGGGAAATATGAAGACAAAAAGAGTGGGTAAACGTGCCTGCTTGATGAGCCAGAAAAAAAGGCAGAAACCTGTGGTCTGGGTATAATAGATCCTGCTCAGAATGTAAGCTTCAAACACACTGTTTATCATGCCTTCATTCAACCTAACTCTCTGACATGTTCCTAAACTCCTGCTCTCTCAAGGCATGTCCCTTTCCTCTTTTCAAATATCTCTCAGAATTCACCTCTCGGGAACCTTTGCTGATTGACTCTTATTTTATTTGAATTCTACGTCATCATCTGATTACTTAAATTAACCTGTACCTTCTTTATTTATACTTGTTAACCTCTATTTTCATTGCTTTTAGGTCCTCAGTCTTTCTCACTATACGGGGAGCTTCTTAAAGTCTGTATTTTCTCCTCTTTAGTATCATTCACTCATTCATCCAGCAAACTGCTGTATGCCTGCTCTGTGCTATACACTCTTCTAGACACTGGGTCAGGTATGCATGAGACAGGTGAATAAGGCATGGTCTTTTCCCTCAGGGACCTTACAGTCTATTGAGGCAAAAACGTGTGCAGACATATATAAGATAAGTGAGAGAGTCGGAGAAGAACATCAGAAGTGATATTTGAGCATAGTAAGGTCAAAGAAGTTTCAAAGTTTCATCATTTGTCCATTCAGTAACTATTTACAGAGCATCTTCTGTGTGCCAGGCACTATATAAGAAATTAAGGGGCTGGGTGTTGTGGCTCATGCCTGTAATCCCAGCACTTTGGGAGGCCGAGGCGGGTAGATCACCTGAGGTCAGGAGTTTGAGACCAGCCTGGCCAACATGGTGAAACCCCATCTCTACTAAAAATGCAAACATTAGCCAGGTGTAGTGGTGCATGCCTGTAATCCCAGCTACCCGGGAGGCTACGGTAGGACAATCACTGGAACCCAGGAGATGGAGGCTGCTGTGAGCCGAAATCGCACCATTGCACTCCAGCCTGGGTGACAGAGTGAGACTCCGTCTCAAAAAAAAAAAAGAAAAAGAAAAAAGAAATTAAGGAGACACAGAAGAAAAGGCATGGTCTGTTCCCTGAAGGAGCTTACAGTTAAGCAGAGAAGTGGCAGGATATAGAAGTAATAAGGTAAATTGAGTCAGATTTTGAAAGGCAATGTAGAGCTGTTAGAAGTTTATTCACACAGGTGGCCAGGCACAGTGGCTCATGCCTGTAATCCCAGCACTTTGGGAAGCCAAGGTGGCAGATCACTGGAGGTCAGGAGTTCGAGACCAGCCTGGCCAACATGGTGAAACCCCGTCTCTACTACAAATACAAAAATTAGCCAGATGTGGTGGCATATGCTTGTAATCCCAGCTACTCAGAAGGCTGAGGCAGGAGAATCTTGAACCCGGGAGGCAAAGGTTGCAGTGAGCCGAGATCGTGCCATTGCACTTTAGCCTGGGCAAACACAGCGAGACTCTGTCTCAAAAAAAAAGTTTATTCAAATGGGTAATGTGAGAGAGAACTAGTGATGGTGAAGGAAGATAGCTGGCTGGAGTGGGTAAAGACTGGAGAAAGGGATCCTAATCAGAAAACTATGATGAGGGTTTGATTAAACAGGAAAGAAGGCGAGAAAGGGGCAGATATGTGAAATATATCCTCCTAAACAAAGACAGAGCAGCTGGAGAGGGAGATGGAGCAGTTAGCAATTGGAAGCATTCAAGTCTCATTCAGGGTCTGACATCCTTCTAGGACCTAGAGCCTAGATTCAGTGTTGCAGGCAAGAAGTCACTTGCCCAAGAGCGGCAGTGCTTAAGACCAAATAGGAGAAGCTGACGAGAAGGCTGTGTCTTGAGACAAACTGAACCATGAAGCTAGGCAAACTCTTCAAACAAATTATAAATCCTAGGGGCTAGGAAAAAAAGAGAATTTAAATAGAAATCAACAGGTTGTGAAACTGGGAAAACCAGATTAGAGTGAAGGTCTGCAGTAAAGGATAAAAAGCAGAAAAGTCCCTTGAGCCAACAGGAGGAGAACGTCAATGATTTTTTTTCAAATCCAGACCCCAGGATACTTTTTATTTGGAAATAATGTTAAACATACAGATATGTTGCAAGAGTGACAAAAAGAGGACCCATATACCTGTTACCCAGATTATTAACATCTTGCCCCTTTTGCTTTATCATTTGCAGTTATAGATAGATAGAGTTCTATTACACACATACATGCTTTTTTTTTTTTTTTTTTTTTTTTTGACAGTCTCACTCTGTCACCCAGGCTGGAGCGCAGTGGCGCGATCTCGGCTCACTGCAACCTCCGTCTCCTGGGTTTAAGTGATTCTCCTGTCTCAGCCTCCTGAGTAGCTGGGATTACAGGTGCCCACCGCCACACCCGGCTAATTTTTTTGTATTTTAGTAGAGACGGGGTTTCGCCGTGTTGCCCAGACTGGTCTCAAACTCGTGAGCTCAGGCAATCCACCCACCTTGGCCTCCCAAAATGCTAGGATTATAGGTGTGAGCCACCACACCCGGCCCACATACATTTTTTTTTTTTCTGAGCAGTTGAAAGTAAATTGCATGCATCATGCTCGTTTACCACATAATACTTGAATATCCTAATAAGTACATTATCTTATAAAAACAAAATACATACAATTATCGACTCCAGGAAATTTAACATTGCTCTAACACTTTACCATCCATGTTCCAAATGTTGTCAGTTGATCCAATAACATCTTTTTTTAGCATTTTTTTCTTTTCCAGCACAAGATTCAGTTTAGGATCATATATTACATTTAATTGTCATGTCTCTTTAGTGTTCTTTAATCTGGCACAGTTCCTCAGCTTTTCTTTGTCTTTGATATTTTTGAAGAATACAGGCCTTTTTCTGGTAAAAGGGTAATAAAATGTTCTTCACAGCTGGGCGCGGTGGCTCACACCTGTAATCCCAGCACTTTGGGAGGCCGAGGCGGGTGGATCACGAGGTCAGGAGATTGAGACCATCCTGGCTAACACGGTGAAATCCTGTCTCTACCATAAATACAAAAAGAAATTAGCTGGGCGTGGTGGCGGGCGCCTGTAGGCCCAGCTACTCGGGAGGCTGAGGAAGGAGAATGGCGTGAACCCGGGGGCAGAGCTTGCAGCGAGCCGAGATGGCGCCACTGCACTCCAGCCTGGCAACAGAGCGAGACTTCGTTTAAAAAAAAAAAAAAAAAGGCCGGGCGCGGTGGCTCAAGCCTGTAATCCCAGCACTTTGGGAGGCCGAGATGGGGGCGGATCACGAGGTCAGGAGATCGAGACCATCCTGGCTAACACGGTGAAACCCCGTCTCTACCAAAAAAAATACAAAAAAAAACTAGCCGGGCGAGGTGGCGGGCGCTTGTAGTCCCAGCTACTCGGGAGGCTGAGGCAGGAGAATGGCGTAGACCCGGGAGGCGGAGCTTGCAGTGAGCGCTGAGATCCGGCCACTGCACTCCAGCCTCATTTTAGGTTTGTTGTTTATATTTGTCTCATGTTTACTTATAATTAGATTCAGGTTATCCATTTCTGGCCAGAATACTTCATGTATGATATTGTGCCCTCAGGATATTATATCCGAAGGCACATAATGTCTCTCTGTCCTTCACTGGAGATAGTAATTTTGATTACTTTGTCAAAGGATCTGATTTCTCACAGTGCATTTACTATTTTTTCCTTGTAATTAATGAGCAATCTATGGGGACACATCTTAGACAATGCAAATATCTGGCTCCTCTTTAAACGTTTTCCTCTAGATTTAGCATCTATTGTGTTTTGCCTGTACCAATCCTCCCTTGTCTCTTATTTAGTTAGTTGGTTTTTTAGTTATCTATCAATGATACAGACTTATGGACTACTACTTTTTTCAATGGTTTATAATTCATTACTGTCTTTAATTATTTTGGAACTTGAATTTTCCAGATTTAGTCATGGATACCCTTTCAAGTTGGCTCCTGTGTCTTTTTTAGCATGTCTCCAAAATAGGATGCTCCAGATTCATCTTGTACTTTCCATGCCCCAGCCCCAGAATCAGCAATTTCTCTGAGGAGTCCTGGATTGCTATTTCTTTAATGTGGAACTATATTAGAAAATAAGATCTGAGCCGGGCATGGTGGCTCACACCTGTAATCCCAGCACTTTGGGAGGCCGAGGTGGGTGGATTGCCAAGTCAGGAGTTCAAGACCAGCCTGGCCAAGATGGTGAAACCCCATCTCTAAATACATCTAAAAATACAAAAACTAGACAGGTGTGGTGGCGGGCTCCTGTAATCCCAGCTACTTGGGGAGGCTCAGGCAGAGAACTGCTTGAACCCGGGAGGCAGAGGTTTCAGTGAGCCGAGATCATGCCACTGCACTCCAGCCTAGGCGACAGAGCGAGACTCCGTCCCCACCCCACAAAAAAGATCTGAGCACTAGGCCCACAATGATTTATTACTGAATGCTTGGATATGAATGTCAGCCCTTTAGTTTCCCTACTAATCCCTTTCCTCAGAGTTGCAAGACTTAGGTATCACCAAGATTCTTCTCTTAAGACTCCTTTTGAGTATCCTTAGCAGAGAAAGCTTGCATAGGGAAATTTGGCAGACACTGTCCATTGCCTATTCAAATAAATAGTTAGGGATAGCTAACTTCTCTAGGAAACAATCCCCATACCTCAGGGGCTTATGGAAAGGTCACGGCTAGCTGGTCCATAATGGCATGTGCCTGTAGTCCCAGCTTCTCAGGAGGCTGAGGCAGGAGGAGTGTTTGAGCCCAGGAGTTCAAATCCAGCCTGGGCAACATATTGAGACCCCCATCTCTAAGGTAGATAGATTAGATACATAGATAGATGGATAGACTGACAGATAGATAGATAGATAGATAGATAGATAGATAGATAGATAGATAGATAGATAGATAGACAGATAAATAGATTCTGATTTTCAAGAGAGCGGTTTTAGTGGCATAGTGGGGGCAGAAGCTGTGTGGTTCCTACACAGGATTACTCATAGTATGAGTGGTGACTGACAAGCTGGGAAGAATGGTTTGGTCCAACTGAATGATAGAATCTATTCTGGTCAATACCCATATTCAGCTCTTAATATCCAAGGAATCTGCTTGGGTCCACATAAGCTACATCTGAGAAGTCATGAAATGAATCATTTTGACAACGTTCTCTATCACTTCTCTTCTCACAGGAATAAACCAGGAAAAGTTGTTCTGGCCCCTCATCTGGTTTCAATATCTAGCATGAGAGTGACAGGGATTAGAATAATGGACATTTTGGGGACTGTGTTCTAGCAGAAATGATGGACTAGTGGAACAGGAGTTTGGATGAAGCGGCATCCTATGGGATTAAAGAAGATTTGAATACAAACTTTCCTAATAAATGAAAGGGAAGGTGAAACTAGAGCATGCTGATGGCTGCACAGCATTGTGAATGCACTAAATGCAGTAACTGTCCACTTTAAAATGTTTAGTAATATGTCAATTTTATCTAAATAAAAAAAAGGAGCAACATAGTGAGACCTTGTCTCTAAAACAATTTTATTCAGATGTCATGGAGGATAAAACTTTCTTTTTTTTTTTTTTTTTT